>NW_026716852.1:0-16853 GCF_029784015.1 Lycium ferocissimum | reverse complement strand
AGCTTTAGTTTATCGGTACTACTTTGTGTACATATTTGGGCACGAGAACCCGCCCCTCCTCAGAATATATGTATCTTATCTAGAGGCTCGTACGGACGTGTACAGTCAGATGCTTCACATTCTTATTCGTCCTTGTTGTTGTATAATATGTTGGTAAAGCTTATTGACATTTGTTTATGAGTATGCTATTGATGACTGTGTTAAGTAAAATATGGCTGTATTGTCCATATGGCCCACTCGAAGAGAAAAGAATAGAATGCGAGATAAGAGGTGCCTAGTATAGTAGTATCGGTACCCGTCACACCTCTAGTGGGGTCATGAAAATCCCGACGAACCTCCGGTGGCAAATAGTGGCGGACAAAGGTATTTGCAAATTCTTGCCAAACCGGAGGTGCATTTTCCTTTCCGGGAAGATACCCAATTATTATACCAAAGAACCGCCACATCCGGTCTATAAGATGCCAACTCCCTTTTAGATTTGGTTTCGGAGGCATGAATAATTTTCAATGTCCTCAACATCTCATCAATAAAACCTTACGGGTCATCATCCGGCTTTGACCAGAAAAACTCTGGAGGGTTTAAACTCATAAAGTCACGGGCTGTGGTACTAACTGCCCTGTCACCTGAACCTGCACTCTGCCACTGTGCCTGAGCGGCAACCAACTGTGTCAATAGATTAATAGCATCGGCCATTTGTTGACCGAAAGCGACGCAGAGGACCGAGGCATAGGAGCCGGAGTCAACCGAATCCTCTTGTTCCTCTAAGTTAGGCGGAGTGGGAGAGCTATTAGATGGAGCCTCATTATATGATTCACCTTCTTCTACATTGGTTGGCGGCTCCCTTTCTACCCGCCTTTCTGTCGTAGCCTTTCCCTTCTGGGCGGCGGTAGCTTTTCACTTTACCGGCATCGCTGAAATCACAACACACCATTAGGGAGGAAAACCTCATAACATAGCTCTATCGCACGATCTAATAAGATAAAGAATGGTCATTTTTCCTAAATGCCCTGTAGCTTCCTGTTTATAGATGTGGCGCGCAACACACCATAAACAAGACCCTACTCGATACGGCTCGTAGACACTTCCCGGGACCGAACCTTTCCGATACCACCTTGTCACGACCCGAATGGGGCCATGACGGGGTACCCGACTACCGAGCACCACTCATACTGCTAATCATCATACTTATTCTGTAATTATCTATTACCCTCACACTTCTAGTCATAAGGAAAACCACTTTCCATTTCAAGCATATCTACATTTATATACATAAGCTCTCCGGCTATCAAAATATATATATATATATATATATATATACACACACACACACACACAATGAGGAGAACATCATGAGACCATAATACCCACACATACGTATCAACGAGCCTCTACTAGAGTACTAAACATAAGGAGGGGACAGGACCCCGCCGTGCCCAAATATGTACACAAAATAATAAATCAAATAGCACCTCCGGAATAATGGAGTGCTCTTGTAACTGGCTGGTCGCCCTCCTATGAATCCGGGTCGCCTCCCGTCACTGTGGCATTTAGAACACAGCGTCCAAAGAAAAGGACGTCAGTATGAATATTGTACTGAGTATGTAAGGCATAAACAATAGTGAAACATCAATGAAACCAGGAGACATCAAGTAAGAAACAATCTGTAACTGACTGACATTTAAGAATAAAACAATACATGCTGACTTACTTTATAAACATCATCATATCATGTATGCATATATGTATAAGCTGCCCGACCATATAGGTACGGTGTGATAATCATTAGCCCGCATCCAGGCCTCCCGCGTCCGGGGTAACTATCTCATGCCGCCCACTAGCACACCGCCCCATGCCATCTAGACATGGTATATATACGCCGCCCGCCTTAGCGGTGTCTCGGCCCATAGGCACGGTGTAATATCATCATCATGTACTCATCATAATGCATGCATAGGAACTCAAAGACAACCATACTTTATCGGGGTGACATAAGTTCGTAAACCCCCGATTCCATTATGGAATTTCATAAACATTCTGCCTCATCTTGAAGGAATTAGCATATAAGGTGAGTGTAGCACAAGAACGACATCAATTAATCATAATTAGGATCATTAGCTTTGTAGGGCATCATATCATGAACGTTAGAATCTTTAGACTTAAGCTCATCATCACCATTATCATACTCGTAACGTATCTCTTATCTTTATCACATATAAGGCTCTTCATGAACATGGACTCATAATTTCAGGAATGTAAGAAGGTCATGGAGAATAAAAGAAAATCATGTCATAAGACTCATGCCTTAGAAAGGAAGAGACTAGCCTCACATACCTTTTCGTTTAGCTACTCTATCACTTGAGCATTCCTCTCCAATATTCACATTTCTACCTTCAAGAGTGTTCATACTAACATTAGATAATCGATAACGTAAACATGCTTGAACTAAAGCTAGAGAAAATTGGGCAGCACTTCCTTTGTTTATAAAACTTTCTCCATATCACATCACAACTCCCAATCATCAATAATAACATTTGTAATATCATAATCAATAACTTTTGTCAAGTTCATCATTATCCAACTTCCACAATTTCCTCTCAAGGTCATCCATAATCATAATCATAATACAACATTACATTCATCCTCATCTAATGCTTCTGCCATGTTCTTAATATCATTTAAAGCATAATCATAATCACAACATGTCAAGAATCATGATTCATTCTAAGCTACTATTCAAAGGTGTCACTATTCTCATGTTTGAAACCCATTTTCTACTTCCTTCCATAATCCAAGTCTTTCAACCTCTCAATACTTTAAACAACATGGAATGATCATAAAACTTACCTTTGATTGAGTAGGAATGGTCTTTGAGTGGAAACACTTCACTTGAGCAAAACCCTAGTTCCACTTCCAATGAGATTCCTTGTCTTGGATGAACCCTAGTGAGCTTCTTACACTTAATTCTCTTAGTTGATGAAGTTGATCATTAGTTTCTCTTGAATTCTTGTACGAGAAGTGTGTGGAACTCTCTAGAAGCCTTGAGAGAGATGGAGAAGTATGGGAAATGAAATTGGTGAAGTGGGATCTCATTTAAATACTTGAACTTAACGCAATTCCGGCTGGGACTTCCACGGACACTTATACGGTCCGTACAACATTATACGGTCCGTATAAGTGACGGTACTTCACCATCAGAGAAACAACATTTTCGTTGGGTGTTATACGGACCCTTATACGGACCGTATAATGTTATACGGACTGTATAAGCGGTCGTATAACCCCACTTTCCTGAAATGATCTCCGTCGTTTCGTTGATCTCCAATCCTTATAGAACCTTCTTGACACTTGTTTAACACTTCATTACCAATCTAGGAGTGTTATAACTCTTCTTTAAGACATCATCAAGTCGACATTAACTCAATACTTTACACCTCCTTCTTCAAAATACAACTTGTGCTCAACATTCTCTAATGAACTTTCTTCTCTTACACCCAACGTCTTTGGAATCTTAATTAGAATCGTTAAATAACCTTTCTTACTTATGGAAACATCATATACTCCTTACCCTGCGTTAGCCTATTCACTAGGCAACGATATGAAATTTTTCGAGGTGTAACAAATAATAACATCAGCAACAACAAACTCAACGATATTCCATCAATAATATATCTAAATCCATCATAATATTCCATCCAAAACAACTCCTAAACCCCAACGCCTTAATGAAATTTATACGGTACTTATAACAATGTTTTTAGCACTTTAATCCGTCAGATCAATCGAGAATTAAGTTAATAACGTGATAAACAACTGAAATATACCTTTAATGGTCAACAACCACGAAATCAACAACTTACAAGTCCACATTTTGTCTTAAAATGACGGCAACAACTCGTTCTGTACTTTACCCTTCACGAGCCTCGGGATTCGGTTCCTCAAGCTTGCTCGATTCTCCACTTTCTCTCTCTAACTAGCCTCTCTCTCTCTCTCTCTCTCTCTCTCTCTCTCTCTCTCTCTCTCTCTCTCTCTAAAAGGTTGTGGACTGCTTGATGTGTAAAATGAATGAATTGGTATGATTTTAGCCCTTATATATGGGTCTTGGGTCAGTTCCCACCGACCTTGAGTCAGGTTGGGCCGAGCCCACTGCCCAGTTTGACCTTTCTGCCTTAAAATGTCTATAACTTTCTATCCCTATGTTTTGTGAAGGCCCACAACCTATGGTTGAAAATTTATTTCAATTATCTACAACTTTTATTTTTTGTGTTTTTCCAAATTCTAAACTTATAATGGCGTGTTGGCCTCGTAAATCTATATCACCCGAAAACGTAGCCTTAAATCATGCTTTTAGAGTGCTTATGCTGATATTTGGCTTAAGTGTCCTTCTTAAGACTTGCTCAACTTCCCATGTACTATTCATATAAATTGTCATATGCCTTTTATAAAATCCCAACATGTGGGCCCCACCTTAACTTACGGTTACAAGGGCTATTTATCAAGTAACGTATTAACCAACTTACACCATATGGCCTCCAATGTCATCTATATGTTATTCTTATACATATATAACAGAATCTTCATCCCTAATCCTTGTATATCTTTACTCTCCCCTGAGCCCATACTAAGTCGTCTGCAATCTTGGTAACGCGAAATTTTCCGGGGTGTAACATTGCATATTCACCTTAAGCTCACGTTAGCCTACTCACAAGGCAACAAATTTGAAATTTTTGAGATGTAACTCTTAGACTCATTCAACCGTTTCCTTAGGTTCTGAATGATTGTTTTGTTTGTTGACTCCGCTTGCCCGTTTGCACTTGGATGATACAGAGTTGACATTATCTTTTTTATTTTCAAACCTTCAAGGAAATCATTGACTTTATTGCCTATGAACTGCCGACCATTGTCGCATGTGATTTCGTTGGAATACCGAACCGACAGATGATATGGTCCCAGATAAAGTTAATGACCTCCTTTTCTCTGACTTTTTTGAAAGCCTGCGCTTCAACCCACTTGGAAAAATAGTCAGTCATAAACAGTATGAAACGAGCCTTACCTAGTACCCAAGGTAAAGGGCCGACAATGTTCATCCCCCACTTCATGAACGGCCATGGAGATAATACCGGATGTAATAATTTCCCCGATTGATGGATCATCGGAGCGTGCCTTTGGCATTCATCGCACTTCGAAATGAAGTTCTTTGCATTCTCTTCCATCTGATCCCAATAATAATCGACTCGAATCAACTTTCGAACCAACTGTTCTGCTCCGTAGTGGTTTCCACAAGTCCCTTCATGGACTTCGCGCATGACGTAATCAGTTTCTTCGGGCCCTAAAAATCTAGCCAAAAGGCCATAGAATGATCTTCGATACAATTTGCCTTTGACCAGGCAACACCTTGCCGCTTTAGTCCGAAGAGCCCTAGATTCCTTAGGATCCGTGGGCAGCTTCCCTTCTTTGAGTTAATCAATGTACTTGTTGCGCTAGTCCCAAGTCAAGCTAGTTGTGTTTACCTTGGCATGGCTGCTTTCTACCTCAGAGTTCATGGCTGCTTTCTACCGCAGAGTTCATCAATTGAAAAATCGTTCCTGAATTAAATTCCTCTGCTCCTATCGATGAACCCAAGTTGGACAATGCATTAGCTTCGGTGTTCTGCTCCCTAGGAACATGCTGCATGGTGCATTGCTTGAATCAATGTAAAACCACTTGGATTTTCTCCATGTATTTCTGCATTCTTTAGTCTTTCAATTCGAAGACCCCGTTTACTTGATTGACTACCAAAAGTGAGTCGCATTTTGCTTTGATGATTTCAGCTCTCAAGCTTCTTGCCAGCTCCAAACTGGCAATCAAGATAGATTACAAAAGCATATTATGTAAGTAATCAGTCAAGAGATCTTGGATAAGCCTTAGTTCCTAATAATGGTCCCCACCCCCCAAAAATCTAATTTGAACAAGTCTCCCAGAAGAAAGTTTATAATATAATTGGGTTCTCACAATCATAGAGTCAATCAGTATCACCAGAGGCATGTTTTGAGAAAGAAAGGTGCAGATGCACAGGTTAAGGAAAACAGGAGGTACATGATCATAAGTAAAAGTAGGCAACCAACATTTAATGTCATTACTCAGTCCCTCAATGGTATGGACTTGGGTCATTATTAGTACATTCCCTAATCCTGCTTCCTTAACAGACACCTAACTTAAACAACACAACACAAACAACCAATTACCTCAGCTTAAAATCATTTTAGAAGACATAATGAAAACACATGACTCCAGCCTTTCAGAGACTAGCAAGATGTTATTTAGCTCTAGGTATATCCTTTTCTCAGATGTAGCTAAGCTTTCTAATCCACCTGAGGTCCTTGTGTGTCCCAGCACCATGAGAAAAAGTTCAAAAAGAGAATGGAAATGAGCCTTAGGGTCCTGAAAAGGAGGGTGGGGTCATCACCTCCCCATCTCCTTTTCCTGAATCTCCTTTTAGTAAAAAAGGATCCTGGGTTCCATTGGTTACCACCTCCAGTTCATGCCCAGGCTCACTTTTTACTCTCCCAAGACCTCCCCCCCCCTCCCCCCATTTATGACCTCTTCCTCATACCCCAGTGATAACACTAAGAGCCTTGGGAAGGTTTAGAGCAGCTTATCACTATCACAAGTCTACCGTAGTTAACTTATTAAGCCCTACTTAACCCTTTAAAGTCTAATGGTCAAATTACAAACATGATCAAAGATTTACCTAAGTCAATCAATCCCACAGAACTGTCAACATATTAAGAAGGCAAACAATCAGCTGATGATTCATGTTTGGCATCCTACAGAGTTTTAAGTTCTAGTTAGCCTTACTCGTGGAACATATGAAAGAAATCAGCAATTCAATCATTCAAACAAAGCTTGCATTAATCAATTAGTTAACGGGACAAGGATCAAACTCAAATGTGCATGATATGATAGGCCACCCCAACTTTAAATCAATGGTCAAATAATGGAAGTGAGTAGACCATATAAAAATTCTAACTCACAGCATCATGCCCTATTCATTATATTCCCCAATCAACTCAGAGTAGAGTATTTTGAGATATATATAAAAAGTAGTACAATCAACCTAGGACCTCATATGCATACTAGACAGACCTTAAATAACCAAGGTAAGGCTAAGAGGTGTAATGATAATAGACCCTTTCTACCTCATTCCTCATCCTAGACCAATGCAAAGTGAAGATGACCCCAGACAGGACCCAACAAACTTAAAACCTCAGACCTAGTGCAATAACTGCACCCTCCCTTCAAGCTTTGACACATAGGGAAACAAGAGAACAAACTTCATGGAATAGAATTTGGACAAAGGTACTCCAGTTGCAACTAGACTCACTCATAGTTGGTCCTCCCTATCAAATCACATCTAAATGACATAATGCAGCTCAAACTTGACCAAGACCATCAGACCAGACCAGTTTTAAAATATTTGAGTGATCATACAAAGATATTCAGGTTGAAATTAAACAATCAAACAAAACTTTATGCCTCCCCCATGTTATTCCATTTTTTGGGATGCATCCTCCAAATATATTATTGATAACCACATCAAGTTGCAAATTTAAATCCAAAAAACCACATTATCCGAGACTCAAACTCCCATCATTCATATTCACAGCACCTAGTCAACCATACTTAAACAAAGGCAAAACAGGTGAAGGCTAGATTACTTTCATTGATGGAATCAAACAAACAAGATCAAATTCTTACTAACCTTAACTCATTAAGTGACCCTTAATTAATCATGACTGCATATGACCATAAATTGATGTGGTGTTAACAAAACCCAACTTGAACTAGCACATATCATCAAACTAACAGCCCATTACTGATAACTTACTAAAACAAATATAATAACCTAAGACAACTAATCAGACTCATTCTTAATTAAAACAAAGAAAAATGCAGAAAAATGATAACAAGATTGAATATTACCTTCAATATTACCTTCTGTGTGTAGCTGTGTGCAAGAATGGACTTGAAAATCCCTTTTTGTGCTTCCAATTTTTCCAACTCTAACCACAGGACCAACCAAAGACATAAAGCAAATTAAAAAAAATAAACTTTTTAGACTGTGAGACTTTTTTCGAGTTTAAAGCCTGAAAATTAGATTGAAATAAACTTGAGTCTCGAATTCTTCCATTCAAATCTCTTCCTCCTTTTTCTTTTTCTTTTTCTAAATGTGGGGTTCTATTTATAGAACCCCCAAAAAATGCTAAAAGAGTCCTCCACCGATGTGGGACTTGTGAGTTTTTCTCACAAGTTTCACTTGACATCAACTTTGAACGGACAGATTTGAGGGTGAGGTGGTAATCAACGGCTCATTTTGAGCCGAATACCCTCAGACCACTTGCAAGTTAAAGAAATCAAAAGAAAAGGTGAAGATTGTACATTTTAAGGCTGTGCTTGGAGAGATTGTTCGGAGAAAACGCGAGAGAGGACAAAGCAAGCATTAAATGCTTCATCCTCTTCCTTGCCATTACCGTGTCTTACACGCCTATGCCACCTTAAAATCGGCGATGGGACAGCAGCAGAGAAGGAGAAAGGTGAGGCGGCTCTAGGGTTAGGTGAAAACCCTAGCCGCTTCAGAGGGTAATGGCCCCTTAGGGGTCTGATTATTTTGAGAGGGAGTATTGTTTAGGCTGGGCCCGGTCTGGGCAATTGGGCCTGGGCTCGGCTAGATTAAAAGAAAAAAGGGAAGGGGCCCTTTTGACATACATGTATACACACAACGTATACATATATGCATACATAGTGTGTATATATATGTATAAAGAGACCAAATAGGCAGTCCAACAAATGGTTCTAGCTAAAAATATCAATTATTAACCATGATATTTTAAGCATGATCAAATTAGGACGCAATTAATTTAAAACACGACTATTAAATCCATTTTTGCAGACATGGCCTCAATTGGCTTTTAAAACTAAATGATTTCTTGCAATTATAACCTTTTATCTGGCTAATTGTAAAAATATCCTTGACTAATCTTAAACAGATTAATTATTTCAACTATAGCCTTATGTTGGTATTAATTAACCAATTAAAACTAATTTGCGCTAATGACCTTAATTGATTTGCCAATTGATTTGGTCCTCTCAATTAAAGCCACTAAGAGGCAAAATTTGCAAAAATGACTCCAATCTCCTTAAAGCATGAATTGGTCGATTCAAATATGGTCATTTATGTAAAACCATTTAAATAATCAAAACCAATTTGCAAAATGAACCCTCTAGTTAAATATCATACAATTATGCAAGCATACATAATTAAGGGTTGAGGGGTAAAATGGTCAATTCCTTTAATTATTCAAATACCTTGGATAAAAATAGAAATAATTATTTATTAACTTGATTATTCCTTGATTCAACAATTAGGTAATTATTCAAAATTGTTTTGCTTTTGATTAATAAAATATTCCATAACTGTCATAATTCATAATACCCTGAAAATCTCTTTATCAATTTAAAGAGGTAAAATATCGTCTTCAATAATTTTATAAAAATTATTTAGACCCTTTAAGATGCACAACTCATTTTATTTTTTATCCAAGGACTCTAAGTAATTAAAATAAACTGCGGGAGGTCAAAAATTAGGCGTCTACAACTCATCGGGCGTCTTTCGCACAGATGCCCTATCAACGGGTTGGGTGCCATTATCGATAACATCATCAGAATTTGTCACACCCCGATCCTACCAGGGTGTGATGGGCACCCGACCCCATAATCGGAGCCGAGCGAACCCGCTGACTCTTATCGCACATATGAATTACGCCGTTTTTTTTTTTTCATCTAGCAATAACATAGATAGCACAAATATGAACATAGGCTAATAAGCTTTACTATCATACTATACGACGGGGACAACCGGGAGTACAAATAGCTACCGTACATATCCGTCTACGAGCCTCTAAACATAGTACACATATACATAGGAAGGGTAAAGTCCGCCGTGCCCGAATATATACACAAAAGTAGTACCAAGAAACCGGGGCTCCGAAACAACCGGAGCGCCGCAAAAATCTTCTTGAAAGAACTCCTAGGGATCAACTCTAGGCTATCTTACGACTCGCGCGGCATGAAACGCAGCGCCCACATGAAGGGGCGTCGTACAATAGTGTACCGAGTATGTAAGACATAGAAAATAACATAAACAAGAGCATAGATTATAAGTAACAATATCGAGGGGTCATGGATATATATACTGAGATAAGGATGTAACCTGTGCATAGGAACGCCCTTTTCAGGCCGGATATCATGCATGCTTATTTTTCCTTTTTGGAAACAAAACGTTTCCTTCCATAGGCATAGAAAATAGAATTTATATCATATCATAATGTATCATAGCATAGCATAGTATATCATGGTATCATAGCATAGCATAGTATATCATAGTATCATAGCATAGCATAGTATATCATAGTATCATAGCATAGCATAGTATATCATAGTATCATAGCATAGCATAGTATATCATAGTACCGAATATATCGGCCTGCCCACATAGTATAATTCCGCGTCCCGGCATCCCGCGTCCGGGATGATATCAAGTCAAGTACGGATACATGCACCGTGAGTAACCCGCGCTCATAGCCTTTCTCCGCCCTTTTTTCCCGCTTTTCCCCAAATACATTTTTATACATATATATATATATATATCATAGCATGCAGGGGAGCCCAAGAAAATCGTGTATCCATCGGAGTGACGTAAGGTCGGGAACCTCCGATTATATTATAAGATAATTGAGGGCGCTTATCTCACCTTTAAGGGATGATTAATATAAGGCGAGACTATCAACATAGAACGTGTCATAGCATATCGGATTATAGACATGGCATAGCTGACATCGTAGAATCACAGGTAACGGAATCATAGTCACCATAGAATCATAGTAGTCGTAGGATCACAGTCTTCATAGGATCGTAGTCGTCATGGGATCATAGTATTCATAGGATCATAGGCATCCTAGATTCATAGTCATCATAGGATTATAGTCGTTGTTAGGTCATAAAATTAGCAACATTATAAAACTTAGTTTTTAAAGAAAAATGTATATTTTGGAAAATGGCAATATTGTAAAACTTGGTTTTTGAAGAGAAAGAATATTTTGGAAAACACTTGTAACTTTCAGTGAGGAAAAATCATGCATTGGTGTTAAGGGCTTAGTTAAAACAATTCTTATTTAATAGTCGAAAAGATGTCCAAAAGTTTCCTTACATTATAGAATGAAAATAAGTTAAATGAAACAATAGGAAAGATTTCAGGAATAGTGGGCCCACCTCGAGTCAAACGAGGCGGCGTATCAAATTTTCATATATTACAGTTCATGGCGTCACTTGGGAGGGTCTTAGGGTGATAGAATCCTATTTGGGTAAGTTCTGGATGCTAAAGAAGTTTTTCCGACGTTTCGCGCAAGTTCTAATTCAATTCTACTGAATGAATAGTAACTATTTTCAATCTTAGATTCCGAGAAAAGGAATGGTCCTCGGGACACGTAGTCGACTTAGTACGTCTAAGACATGCCATAGAAAGAAGGGTGAAGCCTTACATACCTCGTTTCGCTCCTTATGGCACTCCAAATTCAAGCTCCAACTTTGCCGAAATCTACAAATTGGTCATGTTTACCAAATGTTAGTTCAAGTGTCTAGAAGTAGAATCTCAAAGTGACACTTGTCTACCGGAATTTCGGCAGCACTTCCTCTGTAAATACATCATTCCCCAAAATCATCTTAGCCAATTCTCATCAACAACAATCCGGGAATTCAACCCGGCCAAACTATCAATCATAATATCGCAACCATATTAACAATTTCCAATTTCAATCCAAGATGCATTCTAACAACTTAATCAATATACTACTTCCATCAAGACCTTCCAACTCCAATGAAAGCAATAACAAACTAATAATTCATATACCAACAATATCATACAAGTCTCATAATCTTCCATGCATGCAAGAGCACTATAATCAAATTACATAATCTCTACACCAAGTCTCCAATTACCATAGTTTCTCTAATATCCTTAGGCTTCTATTAGCAACATAACTCACACAATAACAATTAAAACATTGAATAAAATCAATTCATTCCTTCCATATTGTACCACAATCACACGGCCATACCACCATACACCCAACACACGGCCAACATCAACCATACACAACTACATCTTCTCCAAAATCATTCAATTTCCATTAGCAACATAGTATTGACAATAATAACAACCAAACACTAGATAATATGATTAAAACATGATTTCCACACACACACATACACACCACACCTCACGGCCAGCCCCCTTTTCATACTCTTCATGAATTCCATCCATTTTCTTACACACTACACATGCAAAATTATCCATAACATGCAAGAAGAGCCAAACCTTACCTTTTCTTCAATTCTTCACTTGGTTAGAGATTTCAACTTATATGAATATGAGTTATTCTTGCTCCAACAACCTCTTCAACTTGCTAGGGACTCTTGAATAGGTAGGAAATGATTTTTGGAAAATTTTTGTAATTTTTCCTTGGAATTTTTCTCTTGGCCGAAGGCCTTGTTTGTTTTTCTCCTTCTTTTTTGTTCTTGCTATTTCATGAAATTTCTAGAGATTATGAGAGAAAGATGACTTAGTCATCTATTTAATGAAGCAAATTAAATCCCATATGGGCTTGGGCCAAGCTCATGGCCGGTTGGGCTTCTTTCTCCTTTTAAAAAAAAACTTCAAGCCCACTTATATTTCTCTCATGACAAATTATAATCCATAAAAAATATTTTCCAAATTCCAAGTTTACCCTTCACCGCCTTATGTTTCCACGAGTCATATTGTGAATTTTCCTTTATGCCCTTGACCTTCCTTAATAATTCCGCTTCTAATTACTTCATAAGCCATTCATATGCTTAACAACTTAAAAATAGGACCTTGCTCGTCGTCCTCCCGCAATTGTCTTGAATCATCCGAACGCACAAAATGCGGGATATAACAGAATTGATGGCATTTGGATCAACGGGGAGGCCGCCGTTAGGATCAATATGGGGCAGGTCATTTGCCGGTACCCAGTTGTTGAGGTTCTCGTCGTGGTGACTTGAATCATCGTTGTTCAAGTGGATTGAGTGGCTAAGTTTTGACATTTTGAAGTAAACCTGAAATCACAAAGATCAATAGAACAAGTGAAAGTAGGGTTGTAAACAAACCACCACTATTATCCTTAGCTCCACGGTGGGCGCCAAACTATTTACCTCTTAAAAAGGCAACAATTGAATTTATACGCGGTTAAAGGATATGTGGTATAATCTATTGATAAAGTAATGAAATAAACAATAACAAGCAAAGATTCGTAAAGAGCAAGAAAAGAGATAGCCTTGATTAGTAATAGAGGAACACAACTAATTGGTTTGGCTTGGAGCCTACTTGTCTCGAACCCGAGCCAATCTTAAAAGAATTTGAATAGTTTTAGTGAATACAGAGCTAAGACTATGAAATATGTGTGTAAAGCGAGAATCTGATCCTCTAATGAGAGGATTCACCTCTGTATTTATAGGACAACAGTTAGAGTTATACATGATAACTAAATCTGTTAAGGAGATAATGATCCCGATGATCTTGGGCGCCTCAACGGTTGATAAAGTGACAGCCGGCGAAAAATCCATTACAGGTCGGATTTCTCGCGTTTGTGTCAACTAGCGCCCCTCCGGTTTGTGATCCCTCGGGCTTTATTCTATTCGACTGGTCGAAACCGAACCGGTGATCCCTCGGGCTTTATTCTATCCGACTGGTCGAACCCAATCCGACGTTATATCTCAAAGCCAACTCTCATATCTTGCTCCGATCTCCCGTCGACGGACCCAAATATTTTATCCCGGTTTATAACGTATACAGTGATGTTTACATTTTTGTATCTTGCTAGTGGTTCCTTGAGACTATTAAACATGATTTTACTTTTTCTCACATTCCATACTATTTCTTCTCAATGTATACACATTGTAGTCGAAAATAAGTGATATTTTAGCATTTCAAATTTAAGTAATTTTTCATAGGAGTAGCTTAATCTAATTTATATATATAAAAAAAATCTCTTAATTAATGTTATTCAAAGATTTTCGTAACAGGTGTGCCAAAATCTAAAAAATCGCCTATTATGAATGAAAGGAGTACTATTTAATAATTTGTTGGCTAATTTAATAGAAAAAGGGAACTATTCATAGGAGTAGCACACCAAAACACCATTTCATTTCGTATTTTATCTAAAAAACACTAACTAACATTGTCATCGTTATGTTTATTTTTGTTCTTATTTTTTCAAATTGTCCGAATTATGAGCCAAGCCATTCCTTTTTCTTCGACATCATTTGGCCTCACATGTAATGACTGGTTCAAGAAATTTCCCATTAATTTCTTATGCTCTCTTTCTTCCCCTATAAATTCAGATCCATCTTTTTTGTTAGCATTGGCAGGTTTCTAAATATTAAAGTTTGTCTTACCTGGTATCCCCCTTTCCTCCTGCTAGCAGGAAAAAAAAAAAAAAAAAAAAAAAAAACACACACACAAAATAAAAACCCAAAAAAAATAAAAATATGGGAAAGCTTTTGGTGAATTTTTTCCTAGTAACATTCTTGTTTTTTCTAGGGAATAATGTAGAAGGCCTTGGGGTGAACTGGGGTGACATCTCCTCCCACAAGTTGCCTCCTAAAGATGTGGTCAAAATGTTGCAAGAAAATGGCATTAAAAAAGTGAAGCTTTTCAATAATGATGAGACCATATTAAATGCCTTGGCTGGAACAGGCATTGAGGTCATGGTTGGCATTTCTAATCAACTCCTCAAGGATTTGGTCAATCCTGATATAGCAAAGAAATGGGTAAAAGAAAATGTCACTCGTTATGAGCCAAAGTCTCCTAAAGGTGTTAATATCACGTAAGTGTTTCTTTTTAACTTTATATGTTTGTCATACGTTCTTATATACAATTTAACACGATTCATAAATTATGTACAAGTTATATTTTGTTATTTATTGGTGCAGACTTGTAGGTGTTGGTAATGAGCCATTCTTGAGAGATTACAAGGACACGCTGACAAATGTGACAGGGCCAGCATTAGAGAACATCCAAAATGCATTGAATGATGCTGGACTTGGTGATACCACTAAAGCAACTGTACCTCTAAATGCAGACGTTTACTTGTCACCAAGCTGGAATCCTGTTCCTTCTGCCGGATTTTTCCGTGCTGACATTGTCGATCCACTTAACTACATTCTTAAGGTCTTGGACAAGAACAATGCTCCTTTCATGGTCAACATTTATCCTTTTCTTAGTCTTTTCTATGGAAATGGTGCCTTCCCCTTTGATTACGCCTTCTTTGATGGTGTGAGCAATCCTCTTAAGGACAAAGATGGTGTTGAATACACCAATTGCTTTGATGCCAATCTTGACACTTGTGCAGCTGCTCTAGCTGGAGCAGGGTATAGCAACATGACCATTATGGTGGGAGAAATGGGATGGCCTACAGATGGAAACCCTTATGCCAATGTGACATTGGCTGAAAAGTTTTACAAAGGATTTGTATCATATCTTTCCAAAGGAAAGGGTAGCCCACGTCGCCCTGGCTACATTGAGGCCTACATATTTGCCTTATTTGATGAAGATAGGAAGAGCACACTCCCAGGAAACTTTGAGACATTGGGGACTCTACTATGATGATGGCACACCAAAGTTCCCTCTAGATCTTAATGGGAAGAACAAGACTCTTGCGTCTGTACCAAATGTGGAGAAACTCCCAAAAATGGTGCGTGATAAACCAGATGTTAAAATTTTGCCGCTATGTCATATGCTTGTGACCGTGCAGATTGTACACCCCTTACTAATGGATCATCTTGCCAAGACCTTAGTGACGCTGCCAAGGCTTCATATGCAGTGAATGCCTATTTCCAATCCCAGCAACAAAAAGATGAGAGCTGTGATTTTTGAAGGAAAGGCAACAATAACCACAAAAGATCCATCTCAAGGAACTTGCAACTTCACCATTGGCTTCAAGACACTTACTGCTCTTTCACCTTCTCCTTCCCTCTGCCTTCTTCGGATCACTCATCGTCTTCAGATGCCAAGGCTCCTTCCTCATCATCTGCTTCTCCTTTATCTAAAAAATCTTTGGCCTTTGCTTCTTTGGGAGTCCTGTTTTCTTGTTTCTCTATTTTTCATGTAGATGAATCATATATAGTTATTTAATAATTTGTGATTCTTCCTTTCATACCCTTTAGGATTCTTGTTTTTGTGGAGAGTCGAAGATTTAAATGTAATCTCGTTTGAAATAAAATGTACGGATCAGGACGTTACTTGAGCTCCATTATATTTGCAAGCATGTCGATCATGTTTTTATCGCATGTAGTATATATGTCAAGTTTATACAAAAATACATGCTATGCCACTTGATTATTAAATATTCATAAACCTCTATCTGATGTGGCGGATATTATGATGTTTTTTTTCGATTTCAAATTCTTTTAGAGGTGGCCTAGAGGAAGAAAAATTCTAACAAAAATCTATGAAAAGTTAGACAAAATGCATTCTCTATTTCGTTTTGCTTAGTATGCAACTGCAAGCCAAAATAAAAACAATTTCAGTTGGAAAGAAATAATTTTATCTTTTCTTCCCGATTATCTCCTTTAGTTCCCATATAACATGTAGTTATTCTTTATATTTAATAACATTTCAACGCTCCGTGCAATAAATTAGTAATTTCATAAATTATATTCTTATTAATTTAGTTGAGACAGAAGTGACTAAAATTTTCATTTATATGAATACAAAAATTAATTATAAATGGATGAAATCACAT
>NW_026716851.1:0-16078 GCF_029784015.1 Lycium ferocissimum | reverse complement strand
TGGTTTTTGTCATCATAGACTACATTATTATGCTCATAATAATATACTTACCATAACTCATCATAATACGTATAGAGACTCATAGATAATTATACTCTATCGGGGGCGACGTAAGGTCGTGACCCCCGACTGCGATGAACATTCATAAGTATTCTACCTCCACCTCGAAGGAACAACATAATATGAGGTGTATATATACTTGTCAACATCAATGGATTATGGATCGCTTCATTAGTTTAATTGGAACATCATATCATAGCACTATAGCATTTCTAGACTTAAGCTTATCATTATCATTATCATAATCGTAGCATATCTCTTATATCGTGTTGCCACTGGCGAACAAGGATTCATAGTCTTTTTGAAGAGGGAACATTCATAATGAAAGAGAAAATTCATGTCACAGGACTCATGCCTTAGAAAGAAAGGGGCTAGCCTCACATACCTTTGTCGTTTAGCTACTCTAATTGATGTGATTCTTCGAATTAACAAAGAACCAATCGACCAGGATCTTGTTCTTGAAGCGATTTGATGGGCAATTCAAGAAACAGATGTATCTCAAGTTATAGGCGTCGGATTAAAGTGATTCAAAAACTATGTGAAAAATAACGATTTGAACTATAAAAATAACTATTGAATCATTTAAATCTAGTAAGTATTGAGGGCGGGACGATGGTAAGAAAATTAAGGTTCTGGGTATGAACTAGAATGAATTTTAATCAAGAAACGCGTTCTTGAATGATCAAGAACAAATAAATTCCTAAGTCACCACTTGAAATCAACTTACGTGATAAAGAAACACCACACGCTATTGAAAACAAGATAAAGACTATCATCACCTTGCTTGGAACCAAAAACAAGGATAAAGGACACCAAATAGAGAAAATAACTCTATTGCAACCTAGGGTTTAAGCTCCAAAACGTGAATAGTATATTTACAAGTCATGAGAACCCTTTATATAGGCGTAGGGTCTCTTCTTTTATGACTACAAATCCCTATTATACTCTAGAAAGGAAATAACTAAAAACAAGGAAACTAAAATCCCTATTCTACAAGTAAAAGAATAAAGAAAACTAGAATCCTACTAGAACTAGGATAAAGATCCTACTAACGATAGGAAATTAAATCCTACTATAATATAAATCAAGAAGTAAGAAACCTATTTAGAAAAGGAGTCAAGAATGGGAAATAATCTTCAAACTTGAGCTTCTTGGACTTTTCTTTTTCTTGAATTTCGCCCTCGTTTCTTGATTTTCTTGAATTTCTTGATATTCTTCATCTTCTTTCATCATTCTCCTTAAATGGAAAAGACTCGTCTCTCGAGTCTAAAGGCTCCATAAATGGTGAAAGATTAGCAAACAAAAAAAAATTGGAACAACCCGTACCACCAAAGCTTTAAGTTGCATTTTTCTAGTTTATCATGTAGGCTTCATCATCACGTTGAAAGGAATCTTTACATATGGCCGAACTAAATCCCACTTCCTCAAGAGTAGTAACTTTATACCATGATTTCTCAAACGTAGCATCTTAAACTGATCTTCAATGTTTAAACCATGATGATCATCCTTATTTCCTTTTGATCTTCATGACCTTGAACACTCCCGTGTCGATATGGTATTTGCATGCGAAACCGAGTTAGTGCCACAAAACCTTTAAATAAATCAAATTCATGTACCTTTGGATCGTGTTAGAGAATAAATCATGTCTTCTTAAGAGCCTCGATGGTTTTGCTGCTCTCATATTTGACATGATTATAGCCATTAACCTCAATGAAATTGAGAGATATTAAATCTACACTTTCTTGCAGGTTCAACCTTTGAGGAATAAATCTTGCTCGAACTAGATCATAAATTAAACTCTCATTCATGGACCTTTTTCAGCAACTTATTCTCTTTCTCTTCTAAATCTTCATAGATTATCGTCCTACGCAATACGCTACTTTGGTTGGTGAGTAAGAAACAAAATCGATTCTTTCGAAATCACTTAGCAGAAAATCAATCTCACAAATAGTTGGATGCTCCAATGGATCCTCATCAAACTTTGGAGGTAAATCCTCAACTCAGGATCTAATTCATTCTTCTCCTCCGTTTGTCAGTTCCACATTTATGGGACCAATGATTTGTAATTCGGTCACAAAAGAATCATCAACATACTTGGAGTCTTTAACAACATCTTCTGGATTCAAGGGAACCAACTTAATTTTTCGTCCATCCTTTGTAAAAGAATAGGTATTACAATATTCATCATAGTTAGCACACCTTTCATACACCCATGGTCTTCCAAGTAATAAGTGGCTCTGATACCAAATTGATGTGATTCTTCGAATTAACAAAGAACCAATCGATCAGGATCTTGTTCTTGAAGCGATTTGATGGGCAATTCAAGAAACAGATGTATCTCAAGTTATAGGTGTCGGATTAAAGTGATTCAAAAACTATGTGAAAGATGAAGATTTGAACTATAAAAATAACTATTGAATCGTTTAAATCTAGTAAGTATTGAGGGCGGGACGATGGTAAGAAAATTAAGGTTTCGGGGGTATGAACTAGAACGAATTTTAATCAAGAAACGCTGCTCTTTGAATAATCAAGAACAAATAAATTCCTAAGTCACTCATTAAATCAACTCTATCGTGATAAAAGAACACCACAAAGCACGGAAAACAATATAAAGACTATCACCACCTTGCTTGGAACCAAAAACAAGGATAAAGGACACCAAATAGAGAAAATAACTCTATTGCAACCTAGGGTTTAAGCTCCAAAACGTGAATAGTATATTTACAAGTCATGAGAACCCTTTATATAGGCCTAGGGTCTCTTCTTTTATGACTACAAATCCCTATTATAATTTTAGAAAGGAAATAACTAAAAAACAAGGAAACTAAAATCCCTATTCTACAAGGAAAAGAATAAAGAAAACTAGAATCCTACTAGAACTAGGATAAAGATCCTACTAACGATAGGAAATTAAATCCTACTATAATATAAATCAAGAAGTAAGAAACCTATTTAGAAAAGGAGTCAAGAATGGGAAATAATCTTCAAACTTGCTTCTTGGACTTTTCTTTTTTTGAATTTCACTTTGCTCTTTGATTTTCTTGAATTTCTTGATATTCTTCATCTTTCATCACTAATGCTTGCTTGTTCTCCTTTAACGCTCACGTCTTTACCTTCAAGAGAGTTCGTATCATCGTTAGCTAGGCAATTACAATAACGTGCTTCTTAAGGTTAAAGAAAATTGGGCAGCGTTTCCTTTGTTTATACTACTTTCCTCCGTATTCCATATCAAATCCCAACATTCATAACGACAATCACAATATCGCAAACAATAAGCATCATTTGTTTATATTGCCCACAATTCATAATTTCACTACAATTCTTCATAACCATGCCCAAAGTCCATTATCGCGTTCTTTCATATCCAATACTTATTCCATGTTCTAAATGTCATTTATAACGTATTTATGATCTCAACACAACCATTTTCATGATTCAATCCAACTACTACTCAACAATGATATTATTCACCCATTTATAACCCACTTTCTCTACTCTTCTACAATCCATGTGTTTCAACTTAACAATACTTCAAATAACACGGAAAGATCATAAAACTTACCTTAGATGATGAAGGAATAAGCCTTGAATGGTGATACACCCTTTGCACCAAAACCCTATTTCATCTCTCTTAGGATTTCTTGGTTTGAATGACTTTTAATGGGTTTCATACACTTGATTCTCCTCAATTCTTGTTGTTGATCTTTGATTTCTATTGTTTTCTTGTGATTGAAGTGTTTGGAGTGTTCTAGAGGTTTCTTGTGTTGTGGAGGAGTGAAGGTGAAATGAAAATGAAATAAGAAGAGGTCCCTTATATTAATTCAAGTTGATCCGACCAAGATATACGGACCAACATACGGTCCGTATGTTTTCTATCGGCCGTATGTTTGGCCGTAGATCCGGTCCAAGAGATATGGCATTCTCGGGCTGGATCTACGGTTGGACATACGGTCCATACTTTTTTTATACGGCGCAAGATGTCTGGCCGTAGGTTTGTCCAGTTTTTCGAGAATTGTTTCGTCGACTCGTTTGATCCCCGATCCTTATGGAACCTTCTTAACACTTGTTTATCACTTCAATACCAATCTAAGGGACATTATAACTCTTCCTTGGGGCATCATTTATACACCATTAACTCAATACTCATAATTCTTATCCGTTACTCAACATGTGACTCGCTTCCCTTAACAACTTTCTTTCCTTAACTCGAATGTCTTTGAAAATCTTAATTAGTATCATCAAATACTATTTCTTACTTGTCCAAACCTCGCATACATCATACCCCTCGCTCGTCTATCCACTGTACGCTAACGGGAAATTTTCCAAGGTGTAACACCCTTGCACTAACAGCCCTATCACCTTGCCCTGTACTTTGCCGCCGAGCTCCGGCGCAACCACCGAGTGTGCTGTGTTGAATGGCCTCTTTCACATCTTGGCCCGAAGCATCCTAGTGGAGGGACCGGAGGTGCCGGAGTCGGGCCGGGCTCCTCACGCTCCTCTAATATAGGCAGGGGCACCGAACGGAGGACCGAGATCGAGCGCACTGGGGACTCACTTTCCTCTACTACCAATGGCGATGCTCTTTCAGCCCTTTTCCGCCACCGTCCCCGCCCTTTTGGCCGCCGTAGCCTTTTTTTTACAGCATTTAAAATACACAACACACGGTTAAGGAACAAGAAGTTCTTATATCATAGTTCTATCGCACGATTTTTATGAAGAAAGAAGGTCATTCATTCCTAAAATGCTCGCAGCTTCCTATTTATAGGTGTGGCGCGCACCACACCTATAACCAAGAATCTACTAGACACGGCTCGTAGACACACTAGGACCGAACCGCTTCCGATACCACTTTTGTCACGACCCAACCGGAGGGCCAAGACGAGCACCCAGTGCTAACCCACCCGGGCACCTCTTAACATACTTTCACATCACATCTAGGTGAGCCACGTAGCTAAATCATAATCTCATTCATCATTCATATTAATCCCATTGGGCAACAACACGTGTATATCATCATTAGCAACTATGCCTATATAAATGTACATAAGCCGACGAGGCTTAACAAAATAATATACCAAAATATAGGCCGACAAGGCCAAGCATATCTACCCAAATACATATGTCTACGAGCCTCTAAGAAGAATACGTCATATCATATAGGCGGGACAGGACCCCGCCGTGCCCATAAATATGTACACAAAAGAATCTCTGCAAAAGGCTGCGGCTCCAAATGAAATGGAGCCCCGCCATGTAGTCCCCGAATAATGAAGCTATGGATCGAGTTCGTCTCCCCGGCCACCCGCGGCATGACGCAACATCCACAAACAAAAGGACGTCAGTACGAAGAATGTACTGAGTATGTAAAGCATGATCAACATCAATATGAAAACATAATAGATGACATATGAGATAGCATAAGATGGGATATAATAGCATCATCATCGTAGCACTTACTTGTTTTTCATAGAGACATTCCATTTCTATTGCGTATCCGTGTACATGCATCCATATCCGTACTCATTTACTTTTCATATTCATTTACGTATTCGTATTCATATTTCCATTCATACTTATATTCATCTCATACACATTGCATATACATAGCCTTTACATAACATTTACATATACTTAGCATTTTCGTACTCATATTGATGTCATATACATAGCATTTATATAGCATACCCGACCACAAGGGTTCGGTGTCTCACATACCTGGCTCTACCAAGGCTCATTGTCATACATACCTGGCCCTACCAAGGCTCAGTGTTATCCGTACCCAAGCTAAGTGGTGCGCGCGCATTACATATATACATATCTACTATATTCTACCCCATATAAGCTCGGGGGTTTCATAATAGCTACACAGCACATATACATATAAGCTCATAAGCATCTTTAGTCTTTTACTATCGTCATTCATTACATTTATCCTTAAAGGAGTTCTCATCGTATAAGGAACTTAGTACAATCGTATCATATCTAGAATCATATTTAGTAGCTTTTAGAGATAGGATCATTAGAGAATATCGTAGGCTCATAAAAGGATAGATATTTGGCCAAAGAACCATGCCTTATGAAAGAAGGGTTAGCCTTACATACCTTTCCGTTCAACTATTCTATCGTTTGCACGTGCCTTTTCAATGCTCACATTTCTACCTTCATTAAAGCGCATACTAACATTAGAGAATTGATAGCTTAGCATTCATGACTAAAGCTAGGGAATAATTGACAAAGATGCGCTTTATTTATACGACTTCCTCCATACCATATATCAACTCCCAAACATCAATAATAATATTCACAATATCATCGCAATTGTCACACCCTAATTTCCGATAGGAGTATGACGGGCACCCGACCCTTACCTAGGGCCGAGCGAACCCGCTGACTATCGTAATACTCATAACCATACTGGGCCCACAAAACATAACATACGCACGTAATGAAAATTTTTCAGAAAACAAACATGCCTTTCGTTTTTTTTTTTCAAATCAAATAAAATCTGCAATCGTATGAAAACTGTAATATAAGGCACAACAGAGATTCGGCTTATATAGCCGCTTGCCAAACACATCGGTAGCGTAATGCATACAAACACACCGCTTACATAGCCGCTTACAAAACGGCATCTCGACATATCATACACTCGACACTCGTCCGCAAAGTCTCTACTAACATCTCGTATACCATACAAGCACTCGGACGCGGCAAAGATTCGAAGAAATGGAACTCGCCAATCCAAATGGAACATCTTCGCTAACATCACCTACTCATTCGTGGAGTACCGCGTGGCATGAAACGCACCCCGAAGAAAGAGGGTCGACATTTTAATATGTACCGAGTGTGTAAAGCATAGCATACGTAAAATGAAATCATAACCGAAGACAAAGAGTACAGAGCGAGTATAAAAACCCAAATACCAAAGTACCTATATCCGACATACAAATCATACATACTCATACCGTACACATCATAACTCGTCATACGAGATAACATTAACCGATGTGGGATTTGCCTAAACCAATGTGGGATTTGCCTAAACCAAAGGTGGGATTTGCCTAAACCAATGTGGAATTTTGCCTCATCATTGGGTTTGCCCCACCACTGGGTTTGCCCCACCATTGGGTTTGCCCCACCATCGGTAAACAAACTCATCATATCATCATACATCATCACATACCAAATGCGGTCCATAGGACCCGGCGGACAGAACGTGGTCGCCACCCTATCTGGCGCCACAACACAACATAACACCAGAAGTTTCAAATCTCCGTACAACCCCGAACATAACACACCATCACAACATATCATAAGCCATATCACAACATAACTCCATAAACGGAACCCGGCCCTATGGCGAGGTCTCGGAACCGTAACACAAAGATAACACCGAGTATATCATAGTGCGCACGATCATATACCGGCCCGGGATCCGGTGAAAGAGGTAACACAAACGCACGAGCAGATCGTAAGTGACCACACGCATCATATCGAACATCACTTCGTACTCAACCGAGTGATCAAAACGAACCCTCTTTTTGAAAATCCAAACCATAGTCAAATCAAGTTTTCTCCCGAATCTCGCCGGACATATCAAACCAAACTTCAAACCGTTGTTACGTATCAAAATCATAAGCATAAAATCCTTATTTCCAACTCGACAGATAAATAAATAATCATGCTTGGGATCGGAAAAGTGGTCGTATTAAATCCCTTTTAAAAAAAATAGGTCATTTAAAACCGACATAGAAAAGTCGCGGGACCCACGGACGAGCGTCAACCCAATCCGGGCCCGCCTATAAAAATTTAAGTCCTTACTCGTCATGAAAACCTTTGCGAAGAAATCGAAGCGATCCAAGCTCTCTCTTGAAAGTTACGATCGTTCGTAGTTTCGAAATCGTTTAGGAACATATCTCTCTTGAAAACAAAACTCTTTTGAAACAAAATTCTTTTGAAAATATAACTCTTTTGCAACCTTAGAATTTTAATCATACAAAAGACGTAAGGATCATAACTCGACCGCATTAAGGATACAAATAACAAGGAACATCTAAGAATCGTTTACACAACATTTCAAACTCAATCATATCAAAGACATACGAACCATAGCCTGACCATACTAAGGATACCAACATCAAAAGCAAATACGAATCACAAACATACTCGAAACTTAAGAATGGAGTTACCCCGAGGCACAAATCATGTCATACCTTAATCCCGTCTAAGACATGCCAAAAGAAAAGAAGGATAAGCTTCACATACCTCACTTGCTTCCTAAGCTAATCCAAACGTAAGTCTCGTCTTCTCAAAATCTACAACAACATCAATAGGCATCGAACATTATCCATAAGCGTCGGAGAATTCAATTCCAAGCCATTACTTTATTTACGTAAATTTTAGCAAAGACCTCCACTGAATTCAACAACCCCGAGATTTCAACTCGGCCAAATTCATCAACAACAATACCAACAAACATTCTAACAACATCAACCATTCAAACATGATTCAATAACATTTCCAACAATCCAAAAAAATATTCAAACAATCCAAATAATATGCCATAGAACCCAAAACCTTCCCAACTCAACATGAACAACCATAACATATTTCTTCCTTCCAAATTCATAATTTACACCAACAACAATTCCAACAATACCAACATTAACCATAATATTTCCAATTTCAAAATACTTCATAAACATTCCATATGGTATTTGTCCCATATTTCCATCACGTAACCATTTTATAACGATTTTACGCCTCCTTCTCCGTAAATAAACCAATATTAACACAAATAGAAAGAGATTCATACCTTCCCCTCGATAATAATGCTATATATTTACTCCTCCACCTTGAACTTAAGCCACAAAGCCTCACTACGCAGTTTTGAAGCCGCAACTATACGCTGTCTGGACCGGAATTTGAGAATTATACCTGGTTTCGGGCTAAAAGTTAGTGGTGAAAGGTTGGGGAATTTTCTAGAATATTTGGGATGATTTTGGTCTGATTTTTGGCTGAAAATGAGGGGTTAAGCCCCTTTAAAAAAGTCGCCCGAAGTCACCGTAGCACCGTCAGCAACCACTTACCGTAGCGATCCACCGTGTCATCCGCGGAAATTATTTCGAGACCTAAAACTTTTATATACCGATCTCTTTATTTGCATACCCGGATATGTCCAAAACTCCATACAATCTGTATAACTTATTCAACATCCCAAACTTTTCCTTATTCCAAATTTACCCTTAACACTCCATACCAATGAAAAGATGAATATGCAACTTGTGCATTAAAACAAAAACAAAATCGGAAATTAAAAGTCTTATCCACAACTTGTCGCAATCCAACTTAAAATATTCCAACGTGCAAATACGGGATATAACAGCAATAGTCTTTATTTAACTACATTATCCTTACTTCTCAATTCACTTCAATTCATCCACATTCATGGTCATATCACACAATTTCGTTCATTCGTATACAATGTCTATTCCATGTTCTCAATATCATTTATAACATGATTACAATCATAATGCATCAAGAATCATAACTTAATCCAAACATCTCCCCAAAATTGACACTATTCCCACATTCATGACCCATTTCCTATTTTCTTATATAATCCAAGTGTTTCAACTTTCAAATACCTTAAACAATAAGGAAATGTCATAAAACGTACCTTAGTTGGTGTAGGAATGAACCTTGGGTGCAAACACTTCACTTGAGAAAAATCCTAGTTTCACCTTCACTTGGATTTCTTGTTTTGGATGAACTTTAATGGGTTTCTTACACTTGATTCACTTAGTTTGATGTAAATGATCACTAATATCTCTTGAATTAGTGTGGGAGAAATGTTCTAGAGAGTTCTAGAGAGAAGGTGTGAAATATGGAAATGAAATAATGAACTTGGTCCTCTTTTTAATAACCCAAAAATCTTATCTATCGGGACATTATACGGACACTTATACGGTCCGTATAACTTATACGGTCCGTATAAGTGACCGTGAAACGGGACCTTCGAATTCTTGCCTCTGTGACCATTATACGGTCCGTATAAATTTACACGGTCGTATAACTGACCGTATAATCCCACCAGTGAGGGATCTTCCCTGTGATGGTTCTGCGGTCCATTATACGGTCCGTATAATGAGCCGTATAACCCATCAGTCCACTGAACTTGTTCTCGTCACTTCGTTTGATCTCCAATCCTTATGGAACCTTGTTAAACACTTGTTTATCACCTCATTAACAATCTAAGGGGCGTTATAACTCTTCCCCAAAACTTCATTAAGTCATCGTTAGTTCGATACTCGTAAATCTTGCCCGACACATGACATATACCTTACTTTCCTTAACAACTTTCGTCTCCTACTTCAAATGTCTTTGAGATCTTACTTAGGGTCATCAATTGTCATTATTTACTTATTGAAATACCATACACTTCGTGCCCTTCGTTAGCCCATTCACTGTGCATCAACAGAAAAATTTTCGAGGTGTAACAGGCCCACTTAGTATCTAATCAAGTTGTTAATCTCTCACTTCACTAATGTTTCCACATTAATAATAGTTAATTAGCAAAACCGTGCAATATTAAAATTGGGATTTAAAAGTCCTTGTCTCATAGCTCAAAAATATTCTTGTCCTTGAACTTATATCGGTTAACGTACGAATAATCCATCGTACAGAAGTACGGGATATAACACATATCGGTTGACGCGGCCACATATGGGATGTCATACACATACATACATATGTTTACTAACGCCTCGCTTCCAAAGTATTTCCGAATACCTTTCACACTTATCCTAGTTCTAGAGCGGTGATGCACCTTCTTTCTCTTTGCCGGTTTAGTGCGTCTCATCCTTCGCAATCTTTTAGGGTTTCCAACCACTCGGCATACTCCACTTTCCCTTAGGTTACTCTAGCTTCTCATCCGTTCTTTATGTCCGAATTTGTAGGACTCTCGCACACTTCCCGTGGGTCACCTATCCTAGTATTTCTCTCACCCCAGCACGCTTAACCTTGAAACTCTGATGAAATCCGGTGCGTTAGTGCTGGTTTGGCCGCACACACCTTACTGCACGACCTTCATCACATCATCTAGAGCAAGTTGAGGTCTTAACAGATTCCAAAACATTCTCATAATGCATCTCCCTCCGAATTAGAAAGGATCTCTTACTCTTCCGACTACGCAAATACTATTTTGGCCTTTTCAATCCTCAACATTCACCTTTCATTTGCGCGTATACTACCTTCCATCCTGGATTTCAAAATTCCCAATGGTGGCGAAACACCTTGATCGCCGCTACTAAGTAATAATCTACAGCAAACGCACATACGTAGGAAGTTCCAATAAAGTCTCATATACAGTAGTCGATCGGCCTCTAGTCTGATCTGGTGGTATAAGGTGAAGTGTGCTCTTCATCATCGTCTACCCACCATCTGCTCGTTTGGCCTTCATCATCTTTCTCCTCCGAGTCTGAGGGATATAGATAATTAGGCAACTCCTGGTTTACCGACGGCCAAGATAGAGGGCTAGAGTAATCCGTAACACTCCAATCTGAGTATGGGTCCGACGTAGTGCTTCGCCATGGAGCAGCCGGCACGGCCTCGGGATCTCCTCCTCCGGTGTCCCCGACGAATACTCGACGGATCCGTGTCATAGTCGTCCCCCGAGGAGTCCTCCTCTTCGAAAGTCAAAAAACATGGAGGAATCGTCGCTAGGTCCTCCGAGGGATCAGTCTCAATAGAATAACTGAGGCTCCTTTTGCTCGATCCTGGAGCCTGGGGTCCTGGATCAACTCTGGGGGCCTTCTTAGCATTCCCACTGTCTAAGGCTGATCTCTTCATCTTTCATCAGTCTGCACTTACCTACAGGAAAAGGGGTCAGAAACGATCTCTCCTAGACTCTGGCTCTATCGCACGATCTAAGATAGAAAGAAAGGTAAATGATTCCTAAATGCCTGCAGCCTCCCGCGTTTATAAGTGTGGCCGCCTTCACACCCATAAACGGGACTCTATCGGACACCTGTGTCCGTAGGACGAATCGCTCTAATACCACTTTTGTCACGACCAAACCGATGAGCCGTGACGAATGCCCAAATATCATCGGCCAAGCACTCCTATGCTTGGATTCACTCAAATGATTAACCTGGGCCATATACAATCCATAAGCCGAGCTATACTTGTCTCCCGAACAATCAACAAAAGAAACACCATCTCGAGGGACACACGCCTAACGCATACATATAAGCATAAATACCGAGAGTAACAACAATAAGCCGATTAGGCCACTACATATACTGTACAACAACGCAAGCGCGACAAGGCTGCATAACGTCACGGCTACATAACACTGTCTACAGACCTCTATAGAATACAGACTGTAGAAAAGACAGGACAAGCCCCTGTCATACCCGTTTATCAAAAGAGCATACCAAAAAGGGCAACAAGCCCCCCAAAACGGGAGCTCGCCGAGGCCGAGGTAAGAGAGATCCCATCGGGTCTCGTTCGCTCGGCTTAGCTACTCCGATCTCGCGGGCATGAACGCGTCCATAAAAGAAAAGACGTGCACAAGTAATGTATGAGTATGTAAGGCATGAATGATAACATGATAATATGTACAGTAATATGAACATGAACAACAACATAATAAGGAAATATGGAAGATATAAGAAAAGGTATGATCAGAATCGCCAGCTTGCCTCTTAAGCGTAATCACGATGCTCACTTTTACCTTCAAAACATATCACCCATACATACATAAACTGTCTGAATCAGATAACATCATTAGCGCGCGTCCGGGGTAATCATCTCTCGCCACCCACTAGTGGTGCTGCCCGTGCCATATAGACACGGTGTTATTATCATCATCCATAAGCCGCCCACTACGCCCAACATAGGGTGTCGCCCGACATATAGTGCACGGTGTAATCATCCATAAGCCGCCTACTACGCCCGCCGTAGTGGTGCTTCGACCGTATAGGCGCGGTGTAATCATCACAACATAAGCATGCATAAGAGCCCAATCAAAAGCTATAACTCCATCGGAGTGACGTAAGATCGGTAACTTCCGATTGTATTATGAATAATCATGATCGTCGTGTCTCACCTTGAAGGGACGAGCATTATAAGGTGAAGTCATCAATGAAGAATAACATCAAGGGAAAACATAGAGTAAGATCATAAATATCATAAACCGTCAATTCATACACTTTGGAGCTTTTAGAAATAGAGTCATCGTCAATGAATAAAATTAACAAAATCAAGAAATAGCTCAACATTCTCATATTATCATTGATCTCATAACTTGAGACTTTTAAACATAAAATCATCATTATCACAATCATCATAGAGATGTGCTCATCTTTGACATCACCGTTATCATTGTAAAAAACACATGTCCATCGTGTTGTCTATAAGAGGCCTAATCATAAATCTCTCGGGGTTTGGAAAATACGGACATTTTGGAAAACATTTATGGATTATCGTGAAAGCGAGTCATGCTCTTGAATCATGAACTTCTAACGTTTAGAAACAAGGAGGTTATGGAAATATTTATGGAATCAAACATAGGAATCATGCCTTTGAAAGAAAGGGACGAGCCTTAACATACCTGTTCGACCTCCTACTAGTTACGCTTATCCGTCCAAGCTCGTAAATCTACATTCGAGAAGATTTACACTAACATTAGACTCTTTATCGCACACTTGTTCCAAGTTTTCAAATCAAACTATTTTATATTCTCGCCGAAAAATCTAAAGATTCCCCCGTTTATATGCCTAGCCCGAGTTCTCAATTCAACAACCAACCAACAACAATACCAACATCAATAACATCATTTCCAACACCAAAGTATTCCATAAAACAAAATTTCACACGCTGTTTTTCAACTTCCATAACTAACCAACTTACTATACAATTATTTAACCATTCTATCTTTGCGAATAAACCGGTATTAATGTAACTAGAAGGAGATTCATACCTTATTCTGCTTGAAATAGCAACATCTCCAATACCCACTTTGAATCCACGCTAGAATCCACTACACAACAATACTAGAATCACGACCACGCGCTATCCGAACCTAAACTAATACTCCTTCGCTTAAAAATCACTCAATTTTATGATGTGCTCACCTCCTTCATCCGTTTTTCGGGTTTTTCCGAAAAATCCGAGCAGAATCTGCGTGAAAAAGGGGGTTTTACCCTTTATATAGGGGTCAAATTCGGGCGGGTCACCGTAGTATTTACCGTAGCAAGATCGTAGCAAGTCGGTAATCGTAGCAAGCATCGTAGCACACGTTTCTGCTTTGTCAGCTGAACTTGTAACGTCCATAATTCTCTACTCCGATGTCCTATCAATGAGCGGTTTGTTGCGTTGAAAACTAGACTCGACGAACTTCATTTTAGGCTTTTGTTTCACTTCAAAACACTTCATATGCTAAGAGATATTTGTCCCCCAATTTGAACCAAAATTTTCACACAAAACATTACCCATCCTTTCTCCAAAGTTATACTACTTCATTTCTTCCACTCATTTCCTTATAAAACCTTCCGGTATACCTTATATACGTCCTTTACTCATTGTATATACTTAATACTACTTGATCCTTATATTTCAAAGCGGTTTTACTTAACCATAACTCAACGTACTTGTGTTTCAAATTTGAAAAGTGCTTCCTCGAAGGTACGGGGTGTAACAAATCATGCCTTGGAATCATAACTTTCTAACTTTTGAAAATAAAGAAGTTATGGAAACATTTATGAAATCGTACCATAGGAATCATGCCTTTTGAAAGAAGGGGACAAGCCTTAACATACCTGTTCGACCTCCTATTAGCTACGCTTATGCATCCGAGCTCGCAAGTCTACATTTAAGAGGATTTACACTAACGTTAGACTCATCATCGCACACTTGTTCCAAGTTTTCAAATCAAACTATTTATATTCTGCCGAAAATCAGGCAGCATCACCCCTATTTATGTACCTAGCCCGAATTCTCAACTCAACAACCAACAACAACAACAATACCAACATCAATAGCATCATTCCCAACACCAAAGTATTCCATAGAACAGCTTACACGCTGTTTTCCAACTTCCATAACTAATTCACCCACTATACAATTTTAACCACGCTGCCTTCATGAATAAGCCGATATTAACGTAAATAGAAAGAGATTCATAACTTTCTCTTGGTAATATTGCTATATATTCACTTCTCTGCCTTGAGCTTAAGCCACAACGCGTCACTACACAATTTTGTAGTCGCAACTATATGCCATCTGGACCGAATTTGGAAATTATACCCGGGTTTAGGGCTTAAAAGTTGACGTTGGAAAGTTTCGGGAATTTTCCGGAATATCTGAGGTAGTTTGGGGTGTATTTGGGACTTAAATGAGGTCTCCCTTATAACGGTCCGTGCCCCGCCCGGACCGACGAAAATTGCCTGCCGCGATCGCGTCGCCATGTGGCGCGGCTCGCGCCGAGTTGGCGTGGTCTTGCCCCGCGCGTTCGCTCTCCCCACCTTTCCGGCGGGTTCGGCGCGAGGTTAATTTCCTGCCCTGACAGCCGATCTTAAAACGCACATAACGTGTGATCCCGATGGAAAGCTAATTCAATTATCTACAACTTTCATTCTTGGTGGTTTTCCAAATTCCAAACTTATAATGGCGCTTTGGCCTCTTCAAGTCAAATCGTCCGAAAGCATTTCCTTAAATCATCCCTTTGGATGACTTATGCCCACAATTGGCTTAGGGGTCCTTCTTAGAACTTGCTCAGCTTTCAATGTACTACTCATATAATTGTTTATATGTTTCTTTATAAAAATCCCAGCGTGTGAGTGAGTAGAGGGCGAGGAAACACCAAGCAAGACATCACAAACTGCAAGCACAATAGTTTTCTTACATAGTAGACTGGCCTACATAGTAGGATCGGGGCTTCAACATCCCGAAGTACGGCTTGCCAAAAACCCGACTTCAACAACCCGAAGGATGGCTTGTCAAGTTAGTCGACAAAAAC
>NW_026716850.1:0-24999 GCF_029784015.1 Lycium ferocissimum | reverse complement strand
TTTGAATAGATTGATGTTTACAAAAGTATATGTTTACAAGAATATGTATGGGAAAGAAGATGATCTCGAGAGTCTCCCCGGACCAACTCCCATGAATCTCCCTATTAATACTCTCGTGTTAATCTTACAATGTGGTGGGGACGTCCCAGATCTCGCCCTCTCTCTACTTTCTTCCATCCACAGCCTTTAGTTTATATAAACCCGAACTAGGCTATCCTACCCTACAAGTCATGATGACAAGACTGTGCGGACGTCACCATGCCCAAATGCATTATGGCGCTCTGATTAGAGTGGGTGGATGTGACGGGATTTGACAGACATGGGAGACAGCTGTAATATATCTCCGAGTCGTTGTGGTCTCCGTATACTCCAACTCGCCCGGTGTCATCTTTTACCCAACACTGTATCTATTGATTTATGCGATAGTTACCCCCAAACTCACCATAACTGCATAAATCTTTCAAGCACGACATAACATTGTGTTAGAGTTTGGTGTTCGATTAAAAAAAAAAAAATTAAGTTTGCTGGGCCCATCCAAGTCATCTTTCCGGTGGAGAAAGTTTCTATTTCCGGTTAGAGTTATTTTTTAGAAAATAAAGTATAAGTTGAGTGACTTGATATAAAAATAAAATAAGCAACTTTATTGGCCAATAAGTTGAGTCACTTTTTGTGAAATTTAGCCTATCCTTTTAATGTGCACAAACATTACAAAGCAAAAAATATGAACCGCAGCTAATCATTAACATGAGGTTGAAAAGAGTTGGAAAGCTATAACCTTAACATATTAATTAATGCCGATCTATTGAGAATATTGCACATTAAATGTAAATACATTTCTTATAATCTAAATTTAGGAGTTTTACTTTTTATTTAGAGATTAGGAGATTGTGATTATGAGAGTTGTCTTAGTGTGACTAGAAGATTATACAAGGTAACTCCAATAATTACAATCTGCTGAATGAAATAAGTTTCTAGACTTAGAGTAAAATAAATATATTTAAGTTGATTTTTGATTATGGAGAGACAAAAACAGTCATGAAATTACTAATAATTCAACCCTCTCAGTTCGTTGGTAATGAACTCGATCAGTCCATAATTGTCACGTAATAACCTTAACCAAAATGCACCAAGTGTTTTAATATAAAAGATAATGAACATCAAATATCAGTCATAGAAAAAACTAAGCATAACATGAAATTGTTTACCCCGAATTTCGGTAACAATTGAATTTGTAAGTGAGGTATAGGATATGTGGATGAATCTTAATCTATTATTTGGTTGATATGGACTTATTTGTAACAAGATATATAGATATGTGAGCTATCGCCTTGAATAAGTATATGACAAAAGTATTGTATTGATTGGATTAATAAAGCCAAAGAGCACTGTAGATCCGAACCAAAATCAGAGAAAGAGAGAGAGAGAGAGAGCTTCAATATATTTTCTATTACAATGTCTAGATATGAAAAAGCCAACCCCTAAAAGTAGGAAAATATCCTCTATTTATAGGTTTGCCTCATGAGTCTTGAATACAATACAAAGCCTTTAATGTAAAGAAACCCTAAAAGGATAAGGTAGGACCGTATGGTCGACACTCGCATACGGTCGTCGGCACACAATGACGAATGGTCTTGACGAGTGGCAAAGACCAAGAATCGGTTAACCGGACCAGCGGCCACATTCAACTCGGACATGGAGTAACCGGACTAACAGCCACGTGAGTTTGACTTGGAGAAACCGGACTAACAACAACATTGAGTTTGGTTCGGAGACACCAGATCAACGGATACACTTTTCTTATCTCGGGTCAGCCTCATTCAGTGCAATCCCACCGGTCTGAGGAAAACACCAAACATACTCTCGCTTTTTTGGACCTACCCTCGGCCCCCAGTCTCACCGATCTTACATTGGCCCGGTTATCACTGTATACAGATAGTCCCTACACTTTCCGAACCGTAGTTTTACCGGAGTAACGGGAAGTGGATAAGTCACAAAACCGGTGGTTCCATAAGCTCGTTCTTATCTTTTAATTTTGGCGGGAACAGTTATGTCACGTCCTTCTGACATCGGCCACGTGTCTCGTCCCGAATGGCCGACCTCGGGAACAGCCGTAACGCACGTCGCTTCATATCACATCTCATTAATTGTGGGACACGTGTCGCCGCCCGATTGGTTGCTCTCTGTAACTGCTACAGTTCCACGCCTATATAAGGCCCTTAGCCATTTCATTTTTCCATTTTCACTTCTTCACTACATTTGTTGCTCATCAGATCGTTTCAATTCTTCATTTCTTGCTCATTTGATCGTAAGAAACCAACTTGCCATCTTCTCCATTTGCTATATTTTGATCGAAAGTGCACATTTGCTACCCCTTTCATTCGTCATTTTGCATCCAACTGCTTCTTCATTCTTCTTACATTTCCTCTACTGTTTCCTTTTCTGAATTTTACCTCTCCCACCAAAAATTCTCAAATCTTCTCTTTCACACCTTCCAAATGTCTGCCAACACCGAAACTACTTCCCAGGACGTTCCCTCGGTTTCTTCTTAGGGAGCCGAGCCAGCCTCAAAACCTAAGGGAAAAATTTTCGTTGAACCGACTGCTTTGGACATAGTGCCAACCAGACCCAACTACAATAAAGAATTTGACGTCGAGAAGCCATCCCCGATCGCGGATAGGGGTTTCGACGTAAGGCGATACCCTTCATCTATTACGGAGGATATCCTTGACCAGGTCCGGGCCGACTACGGATGGGATAACCGTCCGGTGCAAGTGTTCGCCCCCGGACCCGATGAGTCTATTACCGATCATAAAGAAGGTTTCCTATACATTTACACCTATCCATTTACGCTCAAACTCAACCCTTCAATCGACCCGGTTATCTTGGAGATGTGTCGGACGTATAACGTGACCTTGGCCCAAATTGGTCCGATTATCTGGAGGACAGTGGCCTGCCTCTGGTTATTGGCCAATAACGTCAACAGAGAATTCACGATGGCGCACTTCATCCGGTTATATTCCCCGAGACTCTTCCGAGGGGGCGTGATAAAGCTTACAAAGCGAGGTCGGAACCCGATCTTTTCCAAACTCGACGAGGAAAGAGATCAAGGGTGGTTGGAACGTTATGTCCGGGTAAGAACCACGGACATTATTCCGGCCGAGTACATGCCCTTTCCGGAGAGGTGGAACGACAGGCGTAAGTTTCTCAGTTCTCCCTTCTATAATTATCCTTCCTTCATGCTTTGTCAACACTTGCTCCCTTGCATACATGTGATTTCTCCCCCTTTTTCTTTTTATCAGCCGAGGCATGGATATCTCCGGCCGTCCGGAACATGACCGAATGGGTTGAAGCAATCATCAGTAACACACTCATGAACAACGGACATGGGGGGGACACGTCGCGTGGCCGACGGGTTGCCCAAAATCATGGTAATCTTCTCCTTGATTTGGTATATATTGCATCCTCTCTTTTTTTCCTTTTCTTTTATAACCCCTATTCGATTTTAGCTGCGGCTCGGTGGAGCTAAGACTGCAAACCAACGACGAGCCCGCCGTAGACCGGTCCCCGAATTTGACACGGCAGGGTCATCCCGCCTCGTGCTGCCGGGGTAAGAGACGGAGAAAGCCCTTGGACAAAGGGAAGAAACCAAAGAAAAGGGCAAGGAGCGTTGTTCGGACTCTGAGGGACGCATAAGAGCCCGACGTCCTTATTCGAAGGGTTGGTGAGGGCCCCTCCGTCACCTCTGTTCCGGAGGAGAAAACCGCTATTCCGCCCTTTCCTACAACTGAGGAAGGACCTTCCATGCCGACTCCGCACACAGGTGGGGAAGAAGTTCTTTTTGTAACTCCTCTAAGGTCAATTGAATATATTGACATTTTAGGTGATGCTTCACCCGAAGAGATTCCCCTGCAAAGGCCTAGAAGACCCGGGCCATCTTCGAATATTGAGGCCGAGCAAAGAGGAGAGTCGGCCCCCGATACCGAGGCTCCAACAGACACCGGTCCACTGTTCGGTGATGACCAAACTGCAACATTCGAGGCACCCGCTTCTACCGAGGCTGCTGGGGCTGTCCCAGCTTCTCCTACTGTTGCGTCGAGGTCTGATAATCTGGACGACATATTCTCGGGTATCCCACCTGCAACTGGGGAAGCAGCCGGGTTCAGGCATCTTTTTATTCCTCGAGCCACGAGGGCAGCTACTCAGGCCACTGAATTGGGTGCAAGAGATAGTCTTGTAAGTATCTTCCCGGCCCCTAGTGTGGAACCGAGAAGGATGAGGTCGGCCATGGTCACCGTTCCCGAGGATTGTAGCTTTTTGTCCCGCCCGGTGGGAGTAGCAAGTTATCTGAGGCCTCTGATTTCGGACTCGGATAAGAGAAAGATGGCCGGAGTCCTCGGGGCAAGCCTCGTGAGGGGGCGTACGCACGCGAGCAACCGGGTAAGCTTATCATCCAATCTTTCCGTAATTCCATGTGAACTTCAATTCTAGCTTTATCCAAATTAACTTGATTCGTTTCTTCTGTAGAGTGTTGTGCTCGTCAATGAGGGCTTTATCCGCGCCCAACATGAGGTTGACGACCTTAAAGGCCAGCTGGATGCCCAGGGCCGAGAAATGAAGAACTTCCAAAGACATTCTTCAAGAAAAAAAAAACCAATTGAGCTGGGCAGCTGCTCTTTCCAACCTTCGACCCGAGCTTGAAACGGCGAAGGCCTAAAATCTTCGTTTGAAGGTCGAGTTGGCAAAATGGTTGAAAAGAACCGGCTCCTTGAAGCGGACAATACCGGCCTTAGCCAAGACAATGCCCATTTTACTTCGAGGCTCGGTGAACTCGAGGCCACTATCTCCCAACTTCGAAGTGAACTTGATTCAGTCAAGGCCGATGCCGTGAAGATGGCAGAGAGACATCGGCTGCTTGAATCCGAGAACGCTAAAGACAAAGAGAAGCTGAGGGTAGTCGAACAGAAAGTCGAGGCTCGGGCCCGGCAGCGACGAGCTCAAGAGCAAATTCGAGGAGGCAGCCGAGGCCAATGACGTGCTTCAGGCCGAGCTCGAGTCGGCTACCCAAATTCAAAGAATTCTCGAAGAAGAGAGATCAGAACTGGTGGCTAAATTAGCAAAAGCCGAGGCCGACTTAGAAGAGTCTCTTAAGGATGTGGAGGCTGCCAAGGCTCGTACTACGATTGTGGTTGAGTATGAGCGGTGGAAATCCCGGAGGGTTACCCTCGAACAGGCTCAATAAGGATTAGGGGACCTCCAGGCTCATATACTCAAAGCTAAAGCAATCGAGGAGGAGGCTAAGAAAGCTCTCGATTCTGAGTCTGAGGATTTCGAGCGAACGGTTTCCTAGAATTTCGGCTCCAATCGTACCGGGTAGATCAGGGCCTGCACTAGCCTTTATTTTGTTTTTGGTTTGACTTGTGGAAAGTTGAATGTAAAAACCTTTCGTATATGAAATGAGTATTTCCCTTTTGATTGTCTCTTTATTCTTTTATCCGAATGCTTGTTATGACCTTTGCCTTAATTGCTTATCTCATTAAGAATAATCAAAGGTTCGGAGCCATTTTTTCCGATCGTGTTGGCTTTTCTCTTTGTTTGGTACTTTTTTGTCCGAGGATTTGATCGAGTGACTTGCCTGCGGGGCTTATTTACGCTTTGTGAATTCAGAAGTCTCCGAATCACGTTAGGAATTTTAGCGAAGATGCTTTCCGACCGCTTACTTATCATAGATTAGGTTCAGACACCTGATCCCTGCCTTGTCAAATTTTGATACGGCAGTCCCCATTCGAGGGTGTTAAAAGGTTTTGGCTTGGTTCAACGCGACCTTATCGCCTTTGTCGAATTTCGTCGGTAGTCCCCGGTGTAGGGTATTTTAACAAAATGATGCCGAATTTCGACGGTAGTCCTCGGTGTAGGGTATTTAATAAGAAGACACGTCCGAGATAAAATTTTCATAATTTTCCTTATATTGCAAGTATTTGCACGCATATAATATGAACACTTCATCCGTTTCCTTTTGTTTTTGCCGTAGCAAATACTAAGCGGACACGATTCATTTTTTATCGTTTGATCCTTACATCGAAACCTAACACAGAAGGTCCGGGATTAGACAAAGATGGAAAATATAAAATTTCGAGGACTTCTCCGGGGTAGCACTTTAATAGTGTTCCTTCATCTGCTTTGTTGAGTTGAACTCATTTTAACTTTCTGGGGTAGGCCTCGATGTGGATATGATAGTCCCCTAGTGTGTTATCCGAGCTGCATGATCGGGTAAGCACTATCAAGTCCCCACTCGTGGGTATAGCCTGAGTTCCCGGATACTTTGCCTCGTTTTCATAAAGTAACACGTTGTACTTGTTGCCTCATTAAAAATCTTGTCGGAAAACCCACTTCGGGACAAAATCGTGCTAAGGAAAAGAGTGCGACACGTGTTTTCAGACTTAACTTCGTCCGGTACTCGACTTTCCGCAAAAAAGAAGACAGTTTAACAACAAAAAATGACACAAGGGTTGGCATCCATACCTCAGCAGTAGTATCTCTTCAAATGAGCCATATTCCAGTTATTATGCAACCGTTGTCCGTCCATGGATTCCAGCTGGTACGACCCTTTATTCGTTATTCCTGTTATCTTGTACGGCCCTTCCCGCCGGACTAACTTCCGTCGCCGGGATTCTTGTTCAAAGTAACTTTTCAAGCACTAAGTCCCCGACTTGGGAAATGTCGAAAATTGGCCCTCTAGCTTGTAGTATCTCTCATTCTCTCGTTTCTCGAGCCTATACGGACCAACGCATTTTCGCGTAATTAGCTTGGCTAGGTCAAGTTTTATGGCCATGGCCTCCTCATTTGACCCACCGGTGGCATATTTGAGTCGGAGGCTCGGTTCGCCAACTTCTACTGGGATGAGAGCGTCGGCCCCGTAAACCAACGAGAAAGGCGTCTCTCCCGTGCTTGATTTTAATGTAGTTCTCAGAAGCATAATACCTCCCAGATCACTTCCTTCCATTGATGCTTTGATGTTTCAAGTCTTTTCCTTAGATTTTGAATTATTGTTTTGTTCGTGGATTCCGCCTGTCCGTTTGCGCTCGGGTGATACGGAGTAGATACAATCTTCTTGATCTTCAACCCTTCGAGAAAATTATTGACCGTGCTGCCAACGAACTGAGGGCCGTTATCACAAGTTATTTCAGCCACAATACCGAAACGACAGTTAATTTGGTCCCATATGAAGTCAATAACCTCCTTTTCTCTAATCTTTTCGAAAGTCGGCGCTTCAACCCATTTTAAAAAATAGTCAGTCATAAATAAAATAAAACGGGTCTTACCTGGTGCCCATGGCAAAGGACCAATAATGTCCATTCCCCACTTCATGAAAGGCCAAGGTGATATCACCGGGTGTAACAACTCCCCGGCCGACGGATCATCGGGGCATGCCTTTGACATCCATCGCATTTTCGGAAAAAAATTCTTCACGTCATCTTCCATCCAGTTCCAAAGAATAGCCGGCTCTGATAATTTTTCGAATCGAGACTTTTGCACCGGAGTGATTGCCGCAGGTACCCTCGTGGACTTCTCTCATCACATAATCAGTTTCTCCGGGACCCAAACACTTGGCTAGGGGGCCGAAGAAGGACCGTCGATATAATTGACCGTTTATTAAGCAGAACCGTGCTGCTTTAGTCCTTAGTGACCGTGATTCTTTTGGGTCACTCGAGAGCCTTCCATCTTGCAAGTAGTCGATGTATTAGTTGCGCCTGTCCCAAGTTAGACCCATCGTGTTTATCTCGGCTTGCCCGTTTTCTACCGCCGAAATCATCAATTGCACTATGGTACTGGGGTTGATTTCCTCCCCTTCGACTGAAGAGCCCAAATTGGTCAATGCGTCAGCTTCTTTATTCTGCTCCCTGGGTACATGCTGCATGGTCCACTTTTTAAACCGGTACAGTACCACTTGTGTTTTCTCTAAATATCTTTGCATACGTTCATCCTTAACCTCGAAGATCCCATTCACTCGGTTAATGACCAAAAGGGAGTCACATTTTGCTTCGATTACTTCGGCCCTTTGCACTGAGCCAATTCCAAACCCGCAATCATAGCCTCATACTCGCCTTCGTTGTTAGTCAATTTAACAGCTTCGAATCGATTGCCTAATGACATCACCTAGCGGGGTTTTAAGACGATGCCCAACCGGAACCTTTTGCAGTTCTAGGCTCCATCCGTGTGTGGGTAGATCCGGGGGATACCCGAAGCCTTTCCCGAGGTTAACAATAATTCTTTTTTTGACCTCGAAAATCATGGCGGGTAAAATCGCCATAAAATCGGCCAAGATTTGAGACTTAATAGGCGTCCTAGGCTTATATTCGATATCATATCCGCTAATCTCTACGGCCCATTTGGTCAGTCTACCCGATAATTTTGATTTATGCATGACATTCTTTAGCGGGTAAGTAGTTACTACGTATATCGGATGGCATTGAAAGTAAGGTTTCAACTTTCTTGAAGCACTTACCAATCTGATGGTACGAAGTATTAGAGATTTTGAAGGCTTGCCACGACTCTCCGGTTGGGGGACATCATAGTGGTACGAGGACTGCTGCCAAGGTTCTCGAATGTGGTTATTATTGGCCTACTCTTTTTCATGATGCCAATCTGATGGTGCTTTCTTGTGATCAGTGCCAAAGGTAAGGGAACATTGGTAGGACGAAAGAGATGCCTGGTGAACTTTGTAATGGAAGTCAAGTGTTCGATGTTTGGGGAATTGATTTTACGGGTCCCTTGTAAGCTCTCGTGGCATGAAATACATCTTAGTGGCCGTTGATTATGTCTCCAAATGGGTAGAGAAGCGGTGGCTTTATCTAATAATGAAGTCAAGAGTGTCATTGATTCTTGAAAAAGAACATATTTACTCGTTTTTGGTACCCCAAGGGCAATAATCAGTGATGGTGGTTGTCACTTTTGCAATAAAGCCTTTACTGGATTGATGGAGAAGTATGGAGTCAAGCATAGGGTGGCAACCCCGTATCATCATAAGACAAGCGGGCAAGTTGAAGTCTCTAATTAGGAGATAAAGAGTATTTTAGCAAAGACGGTGAATGCAAACAAATCGACTGGGCCCGCAAGCTTGATGATGCTCTATGGGCCTACCGCACTGCCTTCAAAACTCCGATTGAGACTTCGCCTTTCAAGCTAGGTTTTGGTAAAGCATGCCACCTGCCAGTTGAACTCGAACATAAAGCCATATGGGCCTTGAAGAAATTGAACATGAATTAGGAAGAAGCGACCAAACTCAGGTTGTTTCAGCTCAACAAGATGGATGAGTTCCGCTATCAGGCTTGAAAGTACGGCCTATCGTGCTTTATGAAAGTACACACTATACAAAGAGAGAGAATGAAGCAAAGTCATGACAAGAAAATCAAGCGGGAATTCTACAAGGGTGACCCCGTCTTGCTATTTAATTCTAGATTGAAGGCTGGCGCTTCCGGCAAATTAAAATCATGGGGGTCGTGTCCCTTTGAAGTGGTAAGTGTCTCACCCCATGGAGCTATTAAATTGAAGTCCGAAGACTAACTCCTGACATTTAAGGTGAACGAGCGAGGGTGAAGCACTACCATGGTACGATTGACGGAGATAGAATTGTGGACCGATATCGGATGAAGCACGCGGGAAGAATGCTAACGCGACGAGTCCCGACCAAGAGTAAATTGATAACACCGTCGTGCCGCGACGTTAAATCAAGCGCTTCTTGGGAGGCAACCCAAGTTTAAAATTCTATAATTTTGTTTTTGTAGGTTTTAGAATTTTTATATTTTTTTTGTTAGATGTCGAAAGTGCAGGAACTGAAACTAGAAAAACCAGCAAAGTTACACCAAAGCACAAAGACGGGCCTTCGACATATCGACGGACCGTCAATGTACAATGACGGTATGCAGAGCTGAACTTCTGAGGATTAGCAACTACTCATCTGCAGGTAAGTAAATCGACGAGCATGTCGACGGACCGTCGACATGTTCGACGACGCCGTCGAAATGCTCGTCAATAGGTAAGCTCTGTCCTTTAAATTTTTGTCGTCTTTACGCTTTGACGAGTCGTCGACTCGTCTAAAAACTTCAAAAAAAAATATAGGGCTTAACAACAGTGTTTTTAAAAAAGTAATAATGGGCAGAACGTATCAGTTTATTTCCCACTCACCCTCTTCAAATCCATAACTCCCTCCATAACTCCTTTCGTAAATCCCTATATTTTCCTCCATTAATCAACATAAATCACCACCCACTACAATTCCCTACCCTAAAAAGTGATTATTCACTGATTTTCTCCCCTCTGCCCTAGTTGCTCTGTTCTTTTTTGGGATTTTTAGTCAAGTATTCTTCTACTTCTTCATATAATCAGGTATGTTGCATAAATTTTGGCCCTTTCTTGGTTTGAATACTGGTATTTGTTCGAAAATTGCTAAAGAAAAGGCCTAAGGTTCCTAAATTAATTAATTTTGATTATGGGGCCTAGGCTGTATTTGATGGTATTGAAATAAGTTAGGTGTGTTTTAACTAGGATAAATGGGTGATATTTGTGACATTTAATGCTAAGGGTAGAGATTATGAATTAGAGTTTGTATTTGTTGAGTGAAATCTATGTTTGAATTGGCAAAATTGTGAAATTGTGGTTGGGGGAAGGGAATTTGGTATGATTGTTGTTAGATGGACTCGTGGGGACGAGAATATCGTGCCCCCATTGAGTCGGCGGACATTTTGATCAACTTGTTGGTTCATTATGCCCTCCAATGGTCTGAAAATCCAGATTCTCTGTTGAAACGTGATGCTTGGAGTGAACTCTCGAGTAACTCCGACGGGCTGGAGGGCATTTCGATTAAAAATCTCGGTTTGAAATCGTTATACCCACCAAACAAAACCCGAATAATTGCCTAAAGGTTGAAACTTGGGTCAAAAAGTAGGGTGAAATGCGAGTAACCCGAAGCCCCAAAAACCGCAAATGTGCCTAATCATAAAAAATTGGTTCATTGGTTGAAGTGGAAAACGCAAAGCTGAAGCAATTGTTTGATGTCTGTTAAATGTTGGTTACTGCTGCAGGGACATAAACATATCGATGGCACCATCGGCAATTAGAGGACGAACCGTCTTTGTACAAGACGGCCCGTCGAAGCTGTTGTGTCCGTCGACAAGTTCGACGGTCCGTCAAAGCACATCGATGGTCCGCGTACGTGAGAACAATTAGAGAACCGAAATAATTTTTTTTTTCTCGTGTTAATTTTCACTTGTACGATTGACTAGATTGTGATTTTTTATGATTACAAGTATGGTGCCACCCAAGTTGACAACCACCCGAGGGGGTGGCTCGAGGCAAACTCAAAGAGCAACGGGTCGAAGGAGTCCCAGTGGCCAACCCACACTTAGAGACAAGAGGTCGGATGACGAGCCGGGGTTTATGCCTGTGAAAAAGACCAGGGCTGCTCCTCCCTGTGGAGCAGCAGGTCACGGTCTCGGGCCCTACACCTCCCAAATTCTCCCGGTCGATGAGGGAGGAATCATCTACTTTTGGGTTCGGTGATGGATCGAGGAGGATCGAGGCAAATTTGCATCCGGAGATGCCTCACCGCCAACGAAAGCACGGTCTGAGGAGGCTTACTCGGTCCTCTCGGAGCACATTCTAGATCCTGCATCCGCCCGAGCTCACGGCTTGGTGATGATGGCGGGATGCGTCTTGATGTTGAGCGACTGGGGCTCGGGAACTTAGAGAGAAGAAGGGCGTTACATCGTTTCTTCACAGGGTGCCGGAAGTTGTATGGTATGGCATTGAATTGAAAGAAGACGACAATCAACATGAGAAACGAACCATAAAATGAAAAGCGGCGAGGTCGGGCTTGAGGGAGCTCGAGATGCTTACACGAGGCCAGGAGAACTGACGTGCCACTATCGCTTAGAGTTCGTACGGGAGCGCCGGACTATTGCCTACTGTTTGGTTCGTGAGATATATGCCGCATATGGGGCATTGATCTCGAAAGTCGAAGAGACGCCGAGAAGTTGAAGAAGCTACCGCCACGAGCGAGGTCGAGATCGAGGGGGCGAGTGTTGATATATACGCCCGTACTATCGACGAGTATATTTCGAATAACTACACCGCCCCGAGGCAAACAATTGAGTTAGAAGACAAATTGCGAAGGCGCACGGAGGAGTCCGTCAGGGACTGGTAGCTACAGTGTTGGGTTGCCCGACCAAGAGAGCCGAGTGTACTAATTTGAAGAATCAGATAAAGAAAAAGTGGTTGACTCTAGAGGAAAAGTTTTGGTGGAGCGTGGTGCAGTTGCGGCTTCTCCCTACTCAGGTTGATAATGCTCTTACGGTTGATAAGCAGGTTGTTGTGGCCGCATCGATGTCAGTATACCCCGATTGATTTCGGGGGCATTAACTAGTACGAGGAGATACGGTTAGGGCTTCCCCCCAACACTTCGATACTTCCATGTCCGATTACGTAGCTTGTTCGGAGGTCACAGTATTTATAGATGATATCGACCACCGGGATTACAGATCATCGGTTTATTCGGTGGAAAAGAACAAGAATGAGGCCGTTACGAGAGCCAAAGGGAAGCGGATAGTTCCCGGTGGCAACTGGGAGGGTACCCCCTACCGCAGAGTCCGATTCGTTCCGGGGGGCGGTGACTATACACCGGAGTTACCCGCCATTGCCGCCATTATTGAGGCTGTCTCCAGGGCCCAGTGTGATTCGAGACTCCAGGCGGCGATGTTGGTGATGATTCCGTCGAGACTTAGACTGCTATTCCTGAGCCAAAGACTTCGGCTCCACCGCTGAGTTCGGTCTCGCGGCCGGCGGGTCCCATTTTGCACGGCCTGTGGTATCACTAGAGTTGATCCATATGCTTTCTCAATGGACAACTTTAGAAAATTTACAAAACAGGCGGCTACAGCGGACCAGCAGTCAAAGATCATAGTAAACCAGCTGGATGATTATGTGAGGACGAGAGTGGATGAGGCATTAGATCCTGTGAGACGACTTCTGTCTGCTCGGTTGAGTGATTTGAGTTGAGATTGAGCGCATTGGAGATGGCTCGCCCGACCACTTCCACAGATGCTTTGAGGGCAGAGTTAGAGCAGCTTAAGGCTGATGTTGCATTATTGAAGGCCCGTTGTTGACACCCGATTTTATCCCGCCCTTTTTCCGAAATTTTTATTTGCGAATAGTTATGTATACTTTACCACAATTATTTGCTTTCTATTAATATGGTCGTTTTCCACTGTCCAACTATAGTCATCACCTATTATCGTTATTATTATTATTATTATTATTATTATTATTATTATTATTATTATTATTATCATTATCATTATCATTATTATTATTATTATTATTATTATTTTTATTATTATTAATATTATATTTATTATTGTCATTATTGTTGTTATTATTATTATTATTATTATTATTATTATTATTATTATTATTATTATTATTATTATTATTATTATTATTATTATTTTATTATGTCAAGCACTTAATGTTATAATTATTAATATTATTATAATACGCCGTTAATATTATTATTATTATTATTATAATTATTATTATTATTATTATTATTATTATTATTATTATTATTATTATTATTATTATTATTATTGCTATTATTTTTTTCTATCATCATACGCAGCACTAATATTATAATCGCGATAATCGCTTTTAATATATATATATTTTTTTACCGTCTTATGTAAAAATGACGCATTTATTTTATACAATTAGACAATAGGATTTACTTACTTTCAAAACCTTTATAAATATTATCGTGCAACTATTATATATATCGTATAGTTTTCACTGCCATATAACTACTAGTAATTATACTTTGCATCGCATAATTTATTCACTTAAGCACTTGTTAATATGTAATTTATTAAAGGATGTTAAATCCTTATTTGAAGCCCACGGAATTAGAAAAGGGCAGCCCATTTTTTTAGGCCCAACCGAACCCATTCACAGCCCACTCCAAATAATATCTATCCCTAAGGTCTCAACGCCTTTGCTTCCTTTCCGTTTCTCTATAGCAGAACCCTTGTTTTCTTGCCTATTTTCGGCTAAGGTTTCAAGCCCCATCAGCCATGGCAAAACTTTGTTGTCTCCATTTCCAAGTAAGAGTCCGGGTTTGTAAGATCCCCTCATCTCTCCTCTCTTAATTTAGTCAACACAAAAAACCAAAATACTTTCAAATTTAAGAGAAAATCAACTTTTAGAGATTGATTTTGACTTGAAATGGCTCTTTGATTTTCGTTTGGAGCCAAAAATTTAAAAAAAAAGTTTTGAAATCCGAAAACCCTAACCTAGCTCTTCGTCACCTATAAATACATCCTATTAGCATTTGTTGAGGGGTCTCTTTTTCGGCCTCCTCTCCCCCGTCAACTTCAAAATCCTCCGTTAATCTTCAAATATTAACTTTAAAATCATCTTCGTTTTTTAGATCTCTCGTCCACTTTTCAATGTGGAAAGGAGATTCATTCTGCTCTAATCGTGTCATTTTGTTCTTGAATTCGAGCTTGGAGTTCGTTGGATCCGAAAACTCCCGCACCCAGTTCACTGCACTTGAAAAAGGTCAGTGCAATCCCCTCCTTCCACTTTTAGTTCGCTTCGATTTTGATGCATATTTGTATTCTTTGTTTGTGTGTTTACAGTGCTTTCAGTTTCAAGTTGGGGTTTGTGTTAAAATTTGTTTGTCCGATGTCATAAAAATAGGAAGTTATGTTCGACGTCGTAAAAATAGGAAATTATATCTGTCTTTTGATAATGGTTAACGCTTATTAGTATACTCAGTGTCTTGTTCGAAATGAGGCTTAAAGGTATCTGTTTCATCAATCGTTTGTGGAAAGCGTAAGAAAACTTTTTTTTTTTAGTTAAAGAATGCTCTTCTGTATGTATTCAGTTGCTGTCCACATTAGGATATGCATTAGTACCATTTTTTTTATTGGTTTAGAGATTGTATATAACTGGTTAAAATATGTTTGTATGTAGTACGTCGATAACATTTTACGAGAAAAACTGTTTCACCAGTGACGTATAATGTATGCTATTTTGCTGAATGTGTTGAAGTGTAACGAAAAGAGATCATGTCCTTTAGGATTCTCAAGCAATGTGTTGTTTGAACAAAAGTAATTTTCCCTCCTTCTCCTTTAACTTTGCGATTCTGTTTAGCCTCATTGTGTTATTAGTTTTATGGTGTTCGTGTTTTGTTATCATCTCTAGTTATGTTGGCTGTAATTTTTTTTTTTTTTTTTTTTTTTAGAATTCTCCTAAGTTCGTTTCCTCGCCTATTTGAATCTAGCATTTGTGTATAGGTTGGTTGATTTGATTACATAATAGTTTGTGTGTTTTGGCTTTAAATTTCTCCACCGGTCGTCTAAAACAAGAAGTCATTTATGGGTCCTGGGTTTTGAGGTTGTATTTCAATGTAGTTTGCATTCGATCTATCCGTCGTCGTGCTATTGATTAACCGTCGTATTTCATGATAGTTTAAGTAAAAGAGAACAACCCAATCGTCCGACATACGCTTGTGTCCATAATCGTAAATATAACCTGTGTACTTTTTTAGCACCATTAGGCTAGCTTAGGAAAAGCAGATTTGGATTAAGTTGAGTTGAATATGTTTTCCTATATTAGTTTGTTTAATAGTTAAGCCTGTTTTATATATTAGTTTGTAGTTAGTCCTGTATATTAGCTTAGCTTAGCACTATTCATTTAAATAGGTCTCATGTATTATCATAGCCTAATTTGTTTCAAGCGACATGATTTCGTTGTTAGTTTAGCTTGTTTTAGTTAAAACATGCCTTAGGAGTTATTTTGGCTTGGTCTCGTTATGCTAAGCCCGTATTATATATTGGTTTTGGTTTCTAGTTAATCATGATTTATAGGCTGTCTTGTTATGTTAATTATTTAGTTATTGTATAGTAAGATTTAGATGTTGTTTGTTTTGAAATCGCCGCAAAGTGATAGTCCAATTCCTACCTATTATTTGCTTAAGTATAGCCTCGCTATTAGTTTTATTGGTCCCTTATTGTGATAGATGTAGTGCTATGGTTTGATCAAACGAACTAGTAATACTATGAATGGCTTAAATGTGCTAGTATAAAGTGTGGTTTGTTTTGCATAATGTCATGTCTTGTTAAAGTTGATCATGTCATAGCTTCTGTCCTTTTGTTATTTCCTTTGGTTAAATGGGAGTTGATGCTATATGTCTCCATGTTGTGTACTAAAGATCCTGTGTTAACTTTGCTTGTTATCTAAATGTGAATCTAGATAATCTTGGAGTTAACCTTGGAGTCATTTTGACCTATGGTGTCTAAAATAATGAACTGGTTTTCTCAAAGATATGTAGTTTGAACCAAATGTTGTTTTATCTCAAAAATACATTGCTAACCTTAGAATAAGACCTCTATGTTTACTAGACACAAAACTGCATTTTTTTGATTGAAATATCATGTAACTTGAGTTATTAAAGTGACCAAGACTTTGCATGCTCCCTTAAAGGACTCTTGCATCTGAAGTTTGTATGGCTTTGTGCTATTAACTTGGCTGATTGTTGTAGTGTCTAAAGATCTCAGAATATGTTCCTTTAAAATGGGTAAAGGCGTTCAAACTCAGTTCTGCTCCTTTAAAACTATATGGGTACTCTATTGAAATTTGTAATGAATGTTTGAAATTCTGTATGGATGAAACGTGCGAACAATGAATGTCTAGCCCTTGTTAGACTTTGTTATTTGACTTGTTTTGAACTTAAACTATGTGTTGAATGAGAATCTTGCTAAAGATATTTGCTTAAAATGTCATTGGTCTAAAGAAGCCTGTCAATCATATTAGGTCCCCTGTGATTATTTGTTCTGTTGACTGACTATGCTAAATCCCTACTCATGTAAAACCTGCTATATGTTGATCTAGATAGGTGCTAGGCAGATTCTTAATTTCTTTTTGTTGATCAAATGTTGTGAGCGCATGCTATACTGAAACTTGCCTCTGCCCCGCCTCTTAAGTACCCGAGCATGCATTTTGTTTTAGTTGGGCTGACAGCTTAGCTTAAAAATTATAGTCTCAGTCAACTTATGCCCATTATGAATACTAATCATTATTATCTTTCTTTTTTTCTTTTACATGTACACCTGGGTAAAATGGAGTCTTAATTCGGGACTCTCGTAAAATCGGAAGTCTCAAGATGAGACTCGACATATCCGTGTTTGGGAATCAGCATGCATCATCTTCCTTAGAATACACCGTATAGCGAGAAACGAGCAAAACGCTTGGGGTCTCCTAGGGCGTCCTTTCTTCTTTATCATTCATCATCTCTTCTTTATGATTATTAGCTTATCTATGTGATTTGATTTTATCTCGAGCTTGAGATTTATGTTAGATTTTGGGCTCATTTAATTATTGGGGTTCTCTAATCTATCCGGCTAATAGGCTTAATTGGATTTTCAGCACTTTAAGTCATTTTGGTCATTTCAATATAGAACTCGTCTCCTTTTCTACAATATCGAGATGAATTTAAATTCAGACCTTGGGAAGGTATTAATTGAATATTTTCTTTCGGATATACTCCAAACTTTTAAGTAAAAAACGGTTTTCAAAAGGTCAATCAATAAACTAGATCCTTTTAACATTTAGTAGAGAATTAACTAACTATTGAAATTATTAGTCAAATTTAAATCTTTTTCTACTAACCTTTGTGATCAAGCGATCTCTCCATAAATAATTTTTTCTCTTTTACCTAGTCGATTAAAATGTTGTTGAGTTTTAGCTTGGTTAACGCTCTCAAACTTCAAATCTTTAAATTCAAAAGTTGAATTTTTTTCGAGTAACATACGAATTGAATACATAAGTTTTCAAAAAAAAAATGCACTAGCATTTGTGTTTCAATGATTTTTCAAAGCACGGTTTAATTAACCTAAGTTTGGTCGGTAAATCGTGTTTAGATCTTAAAGGATGCTTAACCCTTCCACTTTAGGATAATTAGGACTCTTACCTAGAATCCTATTAGTTGTAAGTAGGTCATTAATCGGAGTTAACTTTTAAGATCACTTAGTTAATATTTAGGTGTCCTAATTCACCGTTAAAATAATTGTTACGAATTTGCTTCAAATAATTAGGAATCAATATGTTATATCTCGCTTGGACTGCCAAACTAGGTATAACACCCGTGATCCGAGCTCTGAAAGGAAGACTAACAATTACAAGGGAGGGATATCGAGGATCTCATGGTTCATCAAGGCCTACCATAGCAGTAGTCTGAAAGAGAAAGAGAGCGGCCTATGATTTATGGTGATAAAGAGAGCACTCGCCCTGTGGGTCCAAGTATTGCAGTGAGCAAAGAAAGCGTAGGCCATTCAGACAGGAGAACGTCCAAGCCAGGGACTGCTGAGGCCATTCCAGCGTTGCTCCCAGCCGCGAGACATCGCCACCACCCCTTCCTATTCCAAAGGCTGCCTACGGGCACCACCACTGACAAGCCAGCATCGACGCCGCGACAGAGATCGGCCGCTGCGTGCTGAACATTCGATGTCTCGTGCACTCACGAGTCAGATGAAGAAGGCCCGCGCAGATTCCTACTCCCTAGTATTATTTTTTCTACATCTGGGACATCGTTGACTTTTTCAGCCAAAGGAGTATCTTTGATGTATCATATATGTGTTTAGACTCCTCATTTTTCTTTTTCATGGTTCTTTCCGGGTGTATTTCTATTGGACCCGGAATACAGTCGTGTTTAGATAAAGTAGAGTATTGTTGACTTACGTGGTAAAGGGTTTGATTAACTTAGTATCGTTTTATTTTGATTTTCTTTGAAAAGTACTCCCCTCCGAAAAAATGGATCTCCGTTGTTTAATCGACATGCATGCTTCTTGTGTGACATTTAGATTATCAAGTTACTTTGTACATGATTATAGTCGGGAGATTAATGTCGATAATTTCGATGCCAGCGAGTCAGAGGTTTTGTAGATATATTCTTCTAGTTGTGTATGTAATCTTAGAACTCTCATTCGTTAGTCGTGTTCGCATTCTGAAGATGTCAAGCTATGAAATGATCTTAGGCTTTGTTTGTGTTAGAACCCCCGTTAGCCTAAATATAAGCATACCCATAGCTTAATATCCCTTGCTAGCCATTTCCGAGCTTGAAAACCCGTTTGTTTGACTAGCCATAACAAGCCGATACCCTGCTCTAAATATCCATCTCTTGTCGCACCCGGTCCCTCCTCGGCACTAAAATAATAAGACTGAGGCTAAAAGCCTAAGTCAGTGACAGTGCGGACTAAAGGGAATATGAGGCATAAGCCTAAAGCCGGGTCAAGTAAAGTGCCTAGTTAAAAGACAAAATACGTGGTAAGTGTAAAAGAAAAAAAAAAACAAGAAACTAAAGAAGAAAAATTTAGTGGGAAGCAGGGACCACAATAAAACCACACCGAGGCAACAAAAAGAGAGAAGTGGAAGAAAACAAAAGGCGAAAAGCCGTAAAAGAGAAATAATAAGATATAAGAGTCTACGAGGGCAGTCACCGTTGTCTAAATATCTATCCTACCCGTCCCCAAGCCTACATTACAACCTGAAATAAGCGCGCCGAAAATAATGGCAAGCTTATAGTATTTGTAATGTATAGCTAGAGAATTCTCATGAGCGTGAGTGTTTTCTTCTCCTTTGTCTTCCTGCCCGTTCTCAGGCAAGTATTACAAGTTTGGGACATTCTCTTTTTGGTCTTTGTGAGGGCATTAGAATTTGTTAAGTGACGGGTTTCCCGCAGTCTCTTGACATTCGTGTGCACTATGGTTTCAGGATAACTAGATGTCATAATCAAGCCTCAAGGATTAGTCATGAACGAGTCCTTGATTAGTTTTGTCTTTATCAGCGAGAGTCATCGTGATACACTTGATATGCCTGAAGCCAATTACCACAACCACTCAGAGATAGCTTTATGAGCATCGAGACATCTGTGAACATCATTCTGTTAGCTGGATTCCTGCTTCGAGGACAAGCAAAGACTTTAAGTCGGGGTGTTGATGTGCCTAGATTTTGGCACATCTAATGTACTTAACTCTAAGTTTTACTTGTTTTCAAGCAAGTTTGTATTGTTTTTTTGACAAGAGCTTTATGCGTCAGGCAGTATTTTGGAAGTTAGAACGCTTCTGAAAAGCGAAAAAACGAGCAAGAATCTGCTCAAATGAGTGTAAGGACGGACTGCCAACTTGCTCACGGCCCGTCGACCGCCTCTCACACAGTTCCCGCGAAGTAACAAAATCATCGAGCATCATCGTATCTGCCGACTTCACCTGCCACATACTGACTACCGTCGGCTGGGCTGACGCTGCCCCTCGCAGCCGATAAAAGTGTACTCGCATTCGCCTGACATACCGCCGAGTACACGAGGACCGTCGAAGCGCAAAGACGAATTCACAAGGTAAGTTTGTCAGAATAGGAATAGGATTTTATTCCGAGTTTTGACTTGTATAAATACCGTTTAGGTTTTATTTAATATATCCGGAGTTTTAGACTCGTAGTAATTACTTTTGTGCTGTTACTGCTTAAGATTTGTGCAATTGCTATCATTACTTTCTGGTTTTATTCAGTTCATGTACAATAATTTAATTATGCAATCTTCAATCTTTTATTGCTTTGCTGCTACGAGTAGCTAAAACACTTACTGGTGTCAGAACCCAAGGATGCATGCCACAGGATCGGGGAATCGTGAAAGATATACGCATAATGGATTGTGCCAGTGGTTTATTTGTTTTCAGTTTTCATCATACAAGGTGGTCGTTAAACATTAGCTAACGCCATAAACTTTAGTTTATTTGGGAAAATAGCTAAGGTTAGGTAAGAACAAATAATAAGAACCTGTGGCTTTAAATCTGCTTAATAAATTCACTTAGGATTAAGAGTGAATTTACTTCTGGCATAATTAATCGTTCTTCATGCATACTTTCTTAACTTGAAAAAGCATAGAAAGAAAAATCTTTTCTAAATAAAATAGTTGAGATTCACATAGAGGTTGTCGATCCATACAAACAAATTCATTAAGTATATCGTTGTCATATCTTCCATGATTTATAATTTATCCATTGGACATAACCTTTACCCCTACCTATATTTACAACCTTAAATTTCTAGTCAATTTTAAATTAGTCCACAAACCAAATCAACTATAAAACCCTTTTCCTCCGAATACACCAGATCAAGATTAGTATAATACTTGGTTTAGTAAACTTTTCACGTCATATTCTCTCATGGATTTGACTCAACCTCGTTAGGTTACTATATTTGACAACGTCCGCGTTTATACCATTAATAAGTGTAATTGAAAGCGTATCACTCGGGATAAAAGCTTGGTGTTCCCATTCCTCCGTGACCGGAGGGGAGCTCCAACTGGCTCCCTTAGAAACGGTTCACAAATTCGTAACAACTCATCATCCCTTGGGCTATAAGCCAAGATGTCTGCTTTCCTGTACTGTACCTTTTTAGCCCCTAAGATTGGCTTATGAACGATTCGCTAAAGATTGCGAGTTGATCGAATGTCAGTAGATAGTCATACTCAGCCGCCGCCCTTTTCGATAGTGTGGCTTCAAATTTTCAACAAAACTATCTACTTCATCCTCTTCTACATCATTGCCTTTGAAGGCACAGTACGAAGTCACGGCCTCCCGCGGGTCCGTTTCGTACCATCGTATTTCCGGATGTCCGCATCTGAATCTTTCTGGATCAACTTCTGAACAGACTTTGGAGGGAAAGGCCTTTCAATGTGCTATTCTAATCCGCCCTTTAAAATCTAGAGTGAGCTCCCCTCTAGATCCGATCCACCTCAGAGTCATATACTACCCTCTTCTCAGCTTGAGTCTACCCGCTTTCGCTGCTGCTTCGAGCATCTTCGTAACTTCTGTGGATGAACCGGCTCCGATCCATTACTTCTACATCCGCGTTTACATCCCTTCCTTGGTTCTAAGTGACGCCTTGACCTTTCTGTCATTATCATTTTGTTTTTGCAAATTGAGTGATTTAATGTCTGTTTCTATGCATGTATGTCTCCTGTTTCCTGAATATTTCAAAAATTAAACATAAGTTGGGACTCATCCGAGATCCGTGTTTCTTCTGGGCTCTGCCCGAGATAAAGTAATCAAGTTGTTTTGTGCATTCATGGATCGTGGCCGTAAGGTGGCATTCTCCTGGTTCATGGTGTCTCCCGCTGGCTGAGGCCTTTCCTCGAGTCAACAGAAGCCTGTCAATAATCTCGCCAGAACTCCACGGTTTCGCGGCTACACTGTTATTACAGACACTGCATCATTCATTGCCATATTTGTCCAGTTTTTTTGAATTTACAAAGATTCTATAATTATACTGCAAGAGGTAAGAAAGAAAAACTAATTATTATCCTAAATTATCGATGTATACAACCATACCCCGAATTTCTAGAATAAATTAATTGTAGTTTCATGATGATAGATGTAATAATATATCTATTATTTGGTTGATAATAACTATAATAATTTATTTGTAACATGATATATAGATATTACAGCTTATCGTCAATAGTATGCATGTGTATTGTTGATTGATGAATAAAGCCAGCAGCACCGTAGATCCCACGTAACCGAGAGAGAGAGAGAGAGAGATTTTCTATTACAATGTCTGGATAGATGCAGTGCCTAACCCCTAAAAAAGAGAACAAGCCCTCTATTTATAGCCATTTTTATTGCCTAATACAGAATACAAAGCCTTTTAGAATGTTAAACCCTAAGATAAGGTAGACTGACGTCTGACATTCCATTTACTGGCCGTCACAGAATCTACGTAACTGGTTGACACAAGAAGACCAAGAATCGGTTAACTGACCAAGAATACATTCAACTCTGATACGGGAGCAATCCTGACTAACTACGCTGAAGTCTGGGATTGAGTAAACCTAGACTAACTGCGCCACGCTGAGTTTGGTTCTGTATACCTGATCAGGCTGACACACTTTTTTTATCTCTGTCACTTTCATTCACAGAATCCCACTCATTCATAAAACACCGAACATACTACGCTCTTTCGACCTACCCTTCATTTCCTCACTACCTGTCTTACATTGTCCTTGCCACCGTATACGTAGTCAGAATCGATTGTCTTGATTCATCTGGAATTCAACTAGATTGAATATAAGTATGTTGAATTAATTGCTCTCTTCCTTCTTTTGGCCAGTCACCGTAGAATTTGTAGTGGGCGTGATCATGGAGGATGATGGGTCAATAATATAGAGTCCAATACTCTTAATATAATTATTTTGTATGGTACCGTGAAATCCACCAAAGAACGATCGCTTCCTATTTGACTGTCAAACTCTCTATTGCGTATCATGGCCTTTCGGAGCCATAAAATCATAGGTACTCTTGTTGGTGACAATTGCTATTGATCTCAAACCGTTTGAATGGCTGGTACCTTTTATCCCTGTAAGAAATTCTAATGGATAATCCAATATAACCTTCAATATAATATACACCTTCATCAAAATTTATTAGAGTAATTAATATTTAGTAGTAAGTACTCCATTCCTATAGCCTGTTTCAAAAATGTGCTTTTTCATAAGTAATTTTCTTCCCAATTTGTTTTGGAGAGTAGCACTTTTGTCAATATCAGAATAATAATTTAGACTAGTCAACAATTCAAAATTACTTCGTGGGGGGTGGAGGGGGAAGGGTGTGTACTAATTTTTTCAACTTTCATAAGACACAAACATTCTTATTTTTCTACAAACTTGTCTACATACCTCAACTCTTGAAGAAGACACCTTTTTGGGTTAAAAATAAGCTTTTTTGATTTCTCGTGTTTGTCAATTTTAAAATAAATAAAAAATAAAAAAAAAAAACACTTCACTTCCTGTAGTTCTCAACATGACAGAGATTCTGCTAGAACAATTTTCGTGGAATAAAGTCGTCTCTATTATAGATAACATTACCCCCACCCTCCCACCCCTCCTAAAATGAAACTTTCCGCGAATCCGCATCAATCGATGTGAATCGGACTTAGTTAGATCCCAAAACTTATATCAAAAATAGAAAAAGTAGCGTTCCTAACAAAGTGCACATATAAATCATACACGGAGTTCATTGAAAAAGAGAGAATGACATATTTACTGTAGTGAAGGTTGTAGCCAAGTCATAGCTGAAATCATGTCTTTGAGGCAGGGAAAACAAATTGGCCATTCTCAACAAAGAGGAATTGAAGTGACGAAATAAAATTTGAGCCAATACCGGTGGAAACAAAATCTTTGTTATTTCACCTTTTCCTTTTCATCCCAAACAGTACTTCCTCCTTTGATGGTCCTCCCACTGGCCCAAGCTTGATCATATCCATATTTTTATTTATTCTAGTTTCAAGATTATATATAAAGACATGTAAAACGAAAGGTTAAAGAGTTTTAGACTGAAAGGAAAGGTTTGATGGGGGCTAAAAATAAGGAATGAATTTTAAATATGGAAGAGCTAAAAATAAGGAAACATACTTATGATTTGAATTCCAAATGAACCACTTACTATTTCTGCCTCTACATATGCTTTTTTTTTTTTTTTTGAATTAATATCTTTTAAACATTTCTTTGCTTCCAGGGCGCACTATCGGTTGCTTCATTTGCTTTTTATTTTGAATTCAAATATGGGAAAGATATCATACATTCTAAATGTTTCTTTTTAGTTAAAGAATTGTTAATGCTTTCAAACAAATTATAAAGTATAAGCATAGTTAAGATAACTTTCTATTTTATGGATATAATGCTAGTAATAATTTATGTTACAAGAATGGGGCCATTAAAATTAGTTTTGTTACAAAAAGTTTAAAATGTTGTATGAAGATAATACGCCAAACCGTATGAGCGAGCGCTAAGTATAAACAGAACGCGAGTGAGTCCCTAAAATTATCTCATAAATTTAATTTAAAATAAGTTCAATGCATAAGGGTGTTCTTTTAGGATGCGTCTATTTGTTTTTG
>NW_026716849.1:0-16583 GCF_029784015.1 Lycium ferocissimum | reverse complement strand
TACACACAACTCACACATTACTTCCATGAATTTCATGCATTTCTTCATACCACTACACTTCACAAATCATTTATAATATATAAAAAGAAGGTTGACCACTTACCTTTATTCATTTATCCTTCACTCGGCTAGGGCATGTTTTTGCACAAATGAGGGATTTAATTGCTCCAACAACTACTCCATGTTGTAAGGGACCTTGAACTTAGTAGGAATACTAGAATAAATAATTTTTTTGGACAAGATTTCAAGGGGCCAAAATTTTCCTCCATGGCCGAGCCCTTCTTCTTTCTTCTCTCTCACTTTCTTTCTTTCTTTCTTTCTTGTTTCCTTCAATTAAAAGATGAATCTCATATATATATATACATGCCTTCCACCATTTTTCCATATTTATGTTTTAGTCCCTCAATTAGGAAAATTTTTTAGCACATAGCCCCTTTCTTTATTATTCTAGAATTTTCTTGAAATTCCACCAAAGATGACTTATTTTGTCATCTTATTTATTTATTTAGTTTTCCCTTCCTCTTCTTTTTGGCACATGGCCAATATGGCCTTCTTGGAACCTTCAAGAACTCTTTTTGTGAAATTCCCGTTTTGCCCCTCGACTTTTCTTAATATTACCATTTTACCCCTAGCCTTTCACATTATTTCCACGGCCCATTTTACGAATTTCTCTCTTTGCCCTTAACCTTTCACAATATTTCCATACTTATAATAGTCATAAATAATATTTATAACAACTCGTCCATTAAAATAATTTTTGAGAATGGTCTCGCCCTTAACTTCCCACGCGACCTCGAAATTTCCAAACGTACAATATACGGGCTATAACGGGAGTGTAGCCGAGTCGAGCTTGTATGCTAGGATTTCGATTGCGGTTAGAGACTTTGCGATGCGAGTTGTGGGGCATAGAAGTCGGTGGCCAGCGGCTCTCCACCTCGCCGATGTGTAATAAGTGTTATGTTATGTGTTTCGTATCAATGTAGACTTTGTTTGAATTAAGTACAAAGAAAATTTCTGAAGGTTTTACTACGTTTTCATTCTTATTAATGTAAAAGTCTAAGGGGGTCTGTATATGTAACAAGAGTCAGTGGGTTCGCTCGGCTCCGGTTACGGGGTCGGGTGCCCATCACACCCTAGTAAGATCGGGGTGTGACAAAAACACAGTCAATGTACCTGTAACCACATCTGGGGAGGACTCAAGATCCTGTCGCCCGGCTAAAGCATATAAGCGGTGTTGTATGGCACCTGAAGTAGATACTCCCCCCTCGGCCTCTACCTCGGCTTTCTTGGAATCTAGGGAACACCGCCCGTAGGACGTACCGATGGCAACTGCCGCCGATCCCGTGGGCCGGGTCCCTGGCTCGCCGATCATCGACGGGCAATCTCTCGTCATATGTCCCACGACCACAAGTATAACAAGCGTGCGAACCACCGGCGACGCGTCGAGAATGTAATCTACCCCGCCGGGCCGCATCGCGGTACCAGAGGTCTCCCTCTCGACCGAAATCTCCCAAGGCGAGAACCCGGGCCCCTCGGGCCTACAGCACGTCCGAACGGAAAGAGCGATCAGATCCTCGCCCGTAAATTCCGTGGGGAGGGGTGCACTCGTCATCGACGGCACGAGTGCCTAGAATAAGTACGCCTCGATCCCTCATAATCACTAATCAAACCCACAGATCGGCCCTTGCTTTTCCTCTATCAACATCACGATCACCCTCTGCCCGGGCATTGTTGTTCTTCAAGATTCCGGGCATGGGCTTGAATCGGGAAATATCCATCCCGTCTTGAAACGAACGGCCAAACAATCTTTAAACAAATGTGTCCTAAGCCACTCACAAATCTATGCACCCTGTCGCCCATGTCAGCTACCATAGTAGGAGCATATCTAGCCAAGGAATTAAATTGAAGGCTATACTCCCTAGCGTTCATGTTGCCTTGCTTCAAATTTAAGAATCTATCAGCTCTAGCTCGGCGGACCTCGGGCGGCAAATAATGACGAATGAAAGCATCAACAAATTCTTGCCACACGGGAGGAGGCGCATTATCTTGCCTCGCCGCTATCCAATTATTATACCATAATACCGCCACATCTCGGAGTCTATATGATGCTAAATCCATGGATTCGGTCTCAGAAGCATGAATGATCCGCAACGTTCTCAGCATTTCATCAATAAAACCATGCAGGTCTTCATCCGGCCTTGACCCGAAGAATTTCGGAGGATTTAGGCTCATGAAGTCACGGGCTCTAGTACTAGCTGAACGATCACTTGGGCCCGTATTTTTCCTTTGTGCCTGAGCGGAAACCAACTGTGTCAATAAATTAATAGCCTCGGTCACTTGTTGACTCGATATAGCCGGTGGAGGAACTGGAGGCATAGGAGCTGGAGCTGAAGCCCCTTCTTGCTCTCCCGTAATAGGCGGAGTAGTAGAGGTATTAGATGGAGCCTCATTATGTGATTCATCCTCATCTACATTCATAGGCGGCTCTCTTTCTGCCCGCCTCTTTGTCGTAGTCTTGCCCCTACGGGCGGCTTTAGCTTTTTCTTTTGGCGGCATTACGAAATCACAACATACTCGTTAGGGAGGATTTAATCTTATACTCGGCTCTATCGCACGATTTCATATGAAGAAAGATGGCCATTTTTCCTTTATGAGCGTGGCGCGCAATACACCATAGATAAGACTCTACTAGACACGGCTCGTAGACACTTCCTAGGACTGAACTGCTCTGATACCACTTCTGTCACGACCCGAACTACGGGTCATGACGGGTATCCGGGGCTACCCACCGAACACCGCTCATGCTGTTACTTATCTGCTCTCATTCATACTATATGCTCATAATCATAGAACTATATCATCATTTGAAACAGAATCACTTTTATAAACATAAGCCCTTCGGCTATCAAAATAATATATATACACACACGTACATATACATACAGACTATGGGACCATGCTACCCACACTGCGTATCTACAAGCCTCTACTAGAGTACTAGACATCTAGACGGGACAGGACTCCGCCATGCCCAATCATGACTATACACAAATATGTACCAAAAGAATAATCAATGGCACCTCCAAAAAATGGAGTGCTCTCAAGTCAGCTGCTAGCTCCTATGGGTCTGGATCACCTCCCTGTCTACCTGTGGGCATGAACACAGTATCCGAAGAAAAGGACGTCAGTACGAATATTGTACTGAGTATGTAAGGCATAAACAATAATAAGATATCAATGAAATAAGAAGGCATCAATGAGGAGCAATCTGTAACTGACTGAATCATGAAGGAAGTAATGCATGCTGACTTACTTTCATACTCATCATCATATCATATATGCATAATTGTATAAACGTATAAACTGCCCGACCATATAGGTGCGGTGTGATAGTCAATAACATTAGCAATAGCATCAGCACTAGCCTGCGTCCAGGCCTCCCGCGTCCGGGGTATCATCTCATGCCGCCCACTAGTGGTGTCTGCCCATGCCATTTGGCCATGGTGTATAGCTGCCCGCCTTGGCGGTGACTGCCCGGCCATATAGGCGCGGTGTAATATCATCATGTGCTCATCATAACATACTTATCATAACATGCTTATCATAATATGCTTATCATAATATGCTTATCATAACTCATCATAGTACATGTATAGAGACTCATAGACAATCATACTCTATCGGGGTGACGTAAGGTCGTGGACCCCCCGATGTCATTATGAGCATTCATAAGTATTCTGCCTCACCTTGAAGGAACAAGCATAAGGTGAGTGTATGTAATGATCAACATCAATGAACTATGGATAGCTTCATTAGCTTAATAGGAGCATCATACCATAGATTATAGCATCTCTAGACTTAGCTTGTCATTAACGTTATCATAATCGCAGCATATCTCTTATCTTGTATGACTATTGTCACACCCTTAATCCGATAGGGTGTGATGGGCACCCGACCCTTATTTAGGGCCGAGCGAACCCACTGACTCTCGTAGTACTCATAACCGAACTGGGCCCGCAGAACATGACATAAGTACATAATGAAATTTTCTTTTCAAAAAACGAACATGCCTTTCATCTGTGGGTACCTGCGCGGCATGAAACGCAGCCCCCGAAGAAAGGGGGTCAGTACGGAATATGTACTGAGCATGTAAAGCATGGCATACGGAAAACGAGATCACAACCGGAAGTACGGAGTACGGAAAATGAGCACAATAGCGAATACCAAAGTGCTTGTATCGACATACAAATCATTCATAAGAGATACAAAAGACAAATATGATAATTAGAATGCCAAAATGCTTCGCTTTCTTTTGAAAAACATTTCATATCTCTTATCATACATACGAAAAATCAAACACATCATATGAGCTGACATTAACCGAATGCCGAGGAACGTACGGCCCGATCGTAAAATAATACAATAATGCCGGGAACGTACGGCCCGATCCATATATAATATAATAATGCCGAGGAACGTATGGCCCGATCCATATATAATATAATAATGCGAGAACGTACGGCCCGATCCATATATAATATAATAATGCGAGGAACGTACGGCCCGATCCATATATAATATAATAATGCCGAGAACGTACGGCCCGATCCATATATAATATAATAATGCGAACGTACGGCCCGATCCATATATAATATAATAATGCCGAGAAACGTACGGCCCGATCCATATATAATATAATAATGCGGGAACGTGCGGCCCGATCCATAAATAATATAATAATCATAAACATACCGTACCCCGGCCTAGTGAGGGACTCGGTAAATCAAATCATATCGTCATATTATCACATATCATATCACATATCATATCGTATGTCACGCCCCAATTCCATGGGACGTGATGGGCACCCGACCCCACATCGGAGCGAGCGAACCCACGGACTCCTTTCAAGCACATAAATTTTTTTTCAAATCTATAGTCGAATAATCATGAAATACATATTAAAGTTTGCAAGTTAGACAAAATCTCTGTAATTATACAAAATTAATACATAACGCAAATTAACATATCGGCCCGATGGGAGCCGCTTTCAAACCGACAACCCACACCCCCGACGCCGTACCGCAAAGTCTCTAGCACGGATCCGAGGAAAATCAAATCGGACGGACTCGACTCGGCGGTACTCGGGAAAGTGGAGCTTGCCATCTTCGTTTGGAACACCTTCTATAATCACTTCCGCTCATCCGGGAGTACACACGCGCGGCATGAAACGCGACCCCAAGAAAGGGGGTCGGTGCGGAATATGTACTGAGTACGTAAGGCATGCAATACAAATAAACAAAACTATAACTGAAACAGACGGAACTATCAAGTAAGTATATATATATATATAACTCCGAGTACCAGACACATACCTTTCAGACACAATTCATACATACCTGTTTCATAAGCCAAAAGTGTACAGAAAATAAAGGATCAACCAAAATACCTAAAAATGCTTAATTTGCATTCACAGACCGCATGTCCGAAGAGGTGCAGAAGATACAGAGCGCCCGGTGATGTCACACGTCAGACGGAGCACAGAACGTACAGAACATTCAAACGAGATCATATATCGAACGGAATATCAGACGTACAGAATGTTCAGATGATGTCGTATTTCAGACAGAATACAGAACGTACGGAGTGCCCAGATGATATCATATAACGGACGAAATACAGAACATACAAATCGTGCGGAATCTTGATACATCGGACGGTACGAACGTACGAAGGCTCGAGAAGATGACATATGTCGGACGGAGAATACGAAATGCATGTCAAAATCATAAATCTCATATGTGTATGACGTGTCCGGCCCTTCGATGAGGGACTCGGTGAATAGGATCATGTATAGTAGAATCGGATGTCATATATGCAAACAACGTGTCCGGCCCTTTATTAAGGGACTCGGTAGATAAAATCATGCATACCGGACTCATATGTACATAACGTGTCCCGGCCCTCTCTGCGGGTCTCGGTGAATAATAATCATGCGCCATCACGGCCACCGTCCCCACAACATCTCATCATAATCACATACGGATAACGTGTCCCGGCCGCAAGTACGAGGGACTCGGTGAATAATGCGAAAAAGTGCGCACGAGAACATGTCTGGCCGGGGCTCGGTGAATCGGAATCGTATCGTGACGTACACACGAGATCATAACATGCCCTGGCCCGGGACTCAGTGAAAGATACATTGAGTCGCGCACGAGCAGAGTAGTGCAGAAACATATGCATATGAAATCAGACTCGATGAATACATACGCTTACTAACATCTGAAGATTCAGAACAAGTCTCGGGTTCTTCCGGGTTAGCATCGGAGAGTTATAAGCATTTAACATACAGAAACCTCTTCGGACTTTCCAAGCGATCCGAGGTCGTGTATAGAGAACATTAAGACTTACAGAGAGTATTCATATCAACTTACTTATATCCAGTGCTTATATATCACTCCTATGGTTGCATACTTATATCAGATTTTCTATTTTCAGAACATTTACGACGGACTGCTTATATCAGAATATTCATATCAAACTTACTCTTATCGGAGCGTCTATATCGAATAGTCTAATCGGAATACCCGTATCGGGGTTACCGGATACTTATAGCAAACTCAAATCATTAGTCCAAAATTTCCATTGTTTAACGAACGGAATTAAGGCAAATAGTACTATACACTTAGGTCTTGAGGGTGTGGTCCCACCTCGAGTCAAGTCGGATAACGGACCTAAAAACGTGGTCATTATGTCCTATTAGGTCATCCTTGGAAGATTTCAAAACATTCCACTCTCGTTTCCAAAGGTTACGGACGCTTAACCATTTCTTGCACTAAAGTGTAAACTAATTAGTTCAATTCTATTGAATGAATAGTAACTAAATTCAATCTCGGATTTCTAGATTTAGAGTGGCCCCCGAGGCTCGCAATCAAGCCTAGTACATCTAAGACATGCCAAAGAAGAAAAAGGAAGCCTTACATACCTTTTCCGCTTACGCTACTCCAACTCCCCGTCCGAAGTTCGCCAAAATCTGCGATTTGGTCATGTTTACCAGTTACCATTCATAAGGCTTGAAATTCCAATCTTGAATTTGTTCTCGTCTGCCGAAATTTCGGCAGCACCTCCCCTGTAAATGCACCATCCCGAGAATATGGCTCGGCCCAAATCAACATCAACAGCAATCCGGGAATTCAACCCGGCCAAACTATCAACAACAATACCAACAACCGACCCAGGATACATTTCCATATTCAATGCTATTTAATTCAACTACATGTACCCGAACTAATGCCAACGATCGCATACCCAAGTAACAATCCAAAACCTTTCAAACATGATTCAAGAACACTTCCAACAATTCATACAATATTCAAATAAGCCAATCCGAAACACAACCTTACCCGAAATGTTCCAATTCAACAAGAACATGGCCAAGACAATTCTTTCCTCAAAATTCATCAACTACCATATTTTACAACTTCATTCATGTAAATATAAAAACTACATTGTCAATATGCCAACTTCTACATTAGCTTACAAACGACCCCGACTTCAACTTATCTCACCCAACACCTTCATTTTCATTACATAATTCACAACATAACAACCAAATTACACTAAATAAAAATTTGTTCATTCCTTGCCAAACAACACCACTCATTTTCGGCCACCACCACCAACCCACAACTTTCATGATTCTTGTCCATTTCCACACATTACAACAACCACAACTATCAAATTACATTACATAAAGTTGGTTTATATTTTCCTACACCATACACACACAAGCTCACGGCCACACACAATATATATATACATATGGATGATTCCCATTCATTCTTCACCCTACCGTGATCACACCATACTAACTAGACCTTAATTCAACACATAAACATAACACAACACACACATGCTTCACACGGCCAAATTCCACACATGTGGTCTCAATTCCAACTTACTATATTTCATGAATTTCCTTTGTACAACCTTGATTCTTACCTTTATAACACATAAAACACCATTGATTCTTACCTTTCTTCACAACCTTCCAACTTAGCTAAGGTGATGATTTTTCAACAACGGATGATTCTCTTGCTTCAACGAGCATACCACGTTGTAGAGGACCCTTAAATTAGTGGGAATATCTCAAGAAAATAATTTTTGGAAAAGGAATTCAAAGGGACAAAATTTAGAGGACATGGCCGAATGCCATGTCCCTCTAGCTCTTCATCTTTTCTTTCTTTCCTTTCTTTCCAATATGAACCCCCTTACATATATATATACACATTCATTTTGCATGCATGCCCCTCTCTCTAGATTTTTCTTTCTTTCCCTTTTATTTTTCTAGAGTTTTCCTTCTATTATTTTTTTTTTTTTTAAAAGATGACTTATTATTTTAGTCATCCTTTTTCCATTCTTTTTCTTCACATGGCCAATATGGCCCCTTTTGGAATTTTCTTGAATTTCCGTGAAATGACCATTTTGCCCCTAGCCTTTTTAAATATTTCCATGAACCATTTTGCGGATTTTCCTTTTTCGCCCTCACCCTCTCACAATATTCCCATACTAATAATGTTCATAAATAAACATTCATCGCCACTTGTGCATTAAAATAATTTTTGAAAATCATCTCGCCTGTAACTTTCCACGACAGCCTTGAAATTTCCAAACGTACCAGATGCGGGCTATAACAGTATCATCAGATCATCACATATCATATCATATCACATAAGGTCCGTTATGGGACCCGGCGGACGGAACGTGGTCGCCACTCCATCTGGGCGCCACAACACATCATACTTCAGAATATTGTATACCTCCGAACACATCATACTCCGTATCACATCATATATCATATCACATCATACTTCGGAATCACATCATACTTCGGAATAGTGCGCACGATAACATACCGGCCCGGGACTCGGCGAAAGAGGTAATAACAGAATGCACGAATCTTTGTAATCGTGGGAAATCATATGCAATACAAAACACTTACAAAGATCCAACAAAGATAATCAAAGCGAACTATTATTTACAACCCAAGATAATAGTCAAATCAGATTTTCTTCCGAATCTCACTCGGGAACATATCAAACCGAACTTCGGAAACCATAGTCACGTATCAAAATCACATACATAAAAATCCTTATTTCAGACTCAACCGATAAATATATAATCATACTCGGGGGTCGGAAAGGTAGTCATATTAAGTTCTTTTCAATAAATCGTTAGCACTATACAAAGAAAAGTCACGGGTCCCACGGACGAGCGTCAACCCAATCCGGGCCCGCCTATGAAAATTAAAGTCATTATACGTTAGAGAGTCATTAACGAGCATATCAAAGCCATCCGGTTCTGTCCTTGAAAGTTACGGACGTTCATAGTTACAAAACTCTTTTGAAAACAAAACTCTTTTGAAAACAAAACTTTTTATGCAACGCTTGAAAACCAATCATACAAAGACATATAAACCATAGCTTGACCATATAAGGATGCCAACATCAAGAAACAAATATGAATCATAACCATGCTCGGACTTTAAGAATAGAATTACCCCCAAAGCTCATAACATATCATAACTTAGCCATATCTAAGACATGCCAAAAGAAGGAAAGGTAAGCTTTACATACCTTGATTGCTTCCTAAGCTAATCCAAACTCAAGTCTCGGCTTCTCAAAATCTACAACACGCCATTAGACACCAAACATTAGTCATAGGCACCTCGGAATCCCATTTTAAGCTCGCACTTTATTTACAGAAATTTGGGCAGCATTTCCCCTGTAAATTCAACACCCCGAGAATTCGACTCGTCCAAATATCCAACAACAATACCAACAACCACATCAACAATCCACATATTCACAACATTAGCCTTAACAATACAAGAAACTACACTAAATTCACATTATCTTCAAACACGCCCATAAACGTTCTCTCTTCAACTTGGACCATTAAATCATCATTTTCACCATAGAATCCATACAACAACAACCAAAACATACTAAATAAAATTAGTCCTTCATTCTTAACCAACACCACATATACATGGCCAAATCCACAACAATTACAACTTCAACTTGAATCATTCAATACCTTCATTCTCATCACATAATCCATGATCGCAACAACTAAAATACTAAGTAAAATCAATTCGCTTATAAGCTACCAAAAACGACCCCTATTCGGCCAACACCATCATGCATCAATTTCATGATTTTCATTCATTTCTACATACCAAAACATACACAAGCCATCCATAATTACATCAACCAAACACTAAATGAAATTTATTCATCATGCCTACATCAACCAACACATACACGGCCACACTTCACACACCATACTTTCATGATTTCCATTCATTTCCACACTCCACAACACACACAAACCATGCATAACATATAAAAATGGAGATTAAATCTTACCTTCTTTACTCACTTCTCTATAATGCTAGGCTTTGTACATGGCAACAACGAACGGTTTAATTGCTCTAACAATTACTCCATTTTGTAGAGGACCTTCCATTTGGTAGAGAAACTAGAGGAAAATAATTTTCCATGACCAATTTTCCATGGGGCCATTCGGCCAGCCCCCTTGGCCGAACACCCCTTCCCTCTTTTCTTTTTTCTTCCTCTTCATGTTTCTTGAATTTTCTAGGATGAAAAATGATGACTAACTAATTGACTTGGTCATCCTTGGTCTATTTATACTTAGCTCCCACAAATATGAAATGAACACATGTGCCATTCCATGGCTTGAAATTATTGGCCAACCTTAGGTGGGGCCCACGGCCACTTGGCCATTTTTGGCTACTTCATGAAATATTTCTTCCAACTTATAGCCCTTAATTTTCATGAAATGCTTAACTTTTCATAATTCACTTTTAACCCCAAATTTTTCTTATTCCAAATTTACCCTTAACACTCCATACCAATGAAAAGGTGAATATGCAACTTGTGCATTAAAACAAGAATCAACAAAACCGAAAATTAAAAGTTTTGTCCATAACTTGTCGCAACCAACTTAGAATATTCCAACGTACAAAGTACGGGGTATAACAACTATTCATGAACAAGGGCTCATAGTTTTCTTGAAGATGGAACATTCATAAGAAAGAGGAAATCATGTCATAGGACTCATGCCTTAGAAAGAAAGGACTAGCCCCACATACCTTCATCGTTTAGCTATTCTATCGCTTGCTCGTTCTCCTTTAATGCACTTATTTATACCTTCAAGAGAATTCGTATCGACATTAGCTATATCATCGTGTAAACATACTTACTAAAGCTATAAAAATTTGGGCAGCATTTCCTTTGTCTATACTACTTTCCTCCATATTCCATATCAACTCCCAACATTCATAACAACCATCACGATATCACTAACAACAATTGTCATCCATTCACATGATTCGCATTTCATAACTTTACTTCAATTCTTCATAATTATGGCCAAAGTTCACTATCGTATTCTTTCGTATCCAATGCTTATTTCACATTCTACATATCATTTATAACGTATTTATATCATCAACATAACCATTTTCATGATTCAACTCAACTACCATTCAATAATGACACTATCCTTATTTTTGTGACCCATTTCCTATACTCTTCCACAATCCATGTGTTTCAACTTATAAATACTTCAAATAACATGAAAAGGTCATGAAAATAACCTTAGATGATGGAGGAATAGGCCTTGATTGATAATACACTTTTTGCACAAAAACCCTATTTCATCTCTCTTGGGTTTTATTGATTTGTATGACTTTTAATGAGTTTCCTTCACTTGATTCACTTGATTTCTTGTTGTTGATCCTTGATTTCTATGATTTTCTTGTGGATAAAATGTTTGGAACTCTCTTGAGGTTTCTTAAAGTGTGGGGGTGAAGTATGAAATGAAATGAAAATGAGAAAGGGTCTCTTATATAAAATGAGCTCAGCCCCGACCAAGATATACGGACCAACTTACGGTCCGTATGTTTTCTACGGGCCGTATGTCTGGCCGTAGATTTGGTCCAGTGAATCATGTTATTCTGGGCTTAATCTACGGTTGGACATACGGTCCATACATTTTATACGGCCAGTATGTCTGGCCGTATGTTTGCCCAGTTTTTCGAGAGTTGTTTCGTCGACTCGTTTGATCTCCGATCCTTATGGAGCCTTCTTAACACTTGTTCCTTACTTCAATACCATTCTAAGGGATGTTATAACTGTTTCTCAAAGGGTCATTAAGACATCATTAACTTAATACTCGTAATTCTTATCCGTTACACTCGACTCGCGACTCACTTCCCTTAACAACTTTCTTTCCTTAACTCGAATGTCTTTGGAAATCTTAATTAGGATCATCAAATACTATTTCTTACTTGTCCAAACCTCATATACATCATACCTCTAGCTCGTCTATTCACTGTATACTAACGGGAAATTTTCGAGGTGTAACACTGCCAGTCCCAGAAAGCTACGGACTTCTGTAGGTGTTGTAGGCCTTGGCCAAGTTTTCACAGCTTCGATCTTTTGGGTGTCAACCCGAATACCGTCGGCTGAGATAATGTGGCCCAGAAAAGTCACAGAGTTCAACCAGAATTCACATTTTGAAAATTTAGCATACAATTTGCGAGCTCGAAGAATTCCCAGGACAATACGCAAATGCTCCGCATGTTCCTTCTCTGATTTAGAGTATACTAGGATGTCGTCGATGAATACAATTACAAATAAATCCAGGAATGGCCTAAACACATCATTCATCGGCGTTCATGAACAACAACTGGAGCGTTAGTCAAACCAAACGACATCACCCGAAATTCATAATGACCATATCCGGTCCTAAAAGCCGTCTTCGGAATATCTTCTTCTTTGACTCTCACTTGACGGTATCCCGACCTCGCATCTATCTTGGAAAAACACTTGGCTCCTTGCGCTGATCGAATAAATCGTCGATTCTCGGAAGTGGATATTTATTCTTTATTGTCACCCCGTTCTCACCGCTCGTAATCGATACACATCAAACAGGGATCCATCTTTCTTTTCTTACGAATAAGACGGTGCTCCCCATGGTGATGAACTGGGCCAAATAAACCCTTCTCGAGTAAATCTTTCAATGTTCTTTTAATTCTTTCGCTCTTAGCCATTCTGTAGGGAGGAATAGATATTGGCTCAGTGTCCGGCAATACATCGATAGTAAACTCAATCTCCCGTTCTGGTGGAAGACCTGGAAGCTCGTCTGGAAATACATCTGAAAACTCGTTCACTACCGGAACGGATTGAAGAGCCGGCGGCTTTGCTTCTATATCATGGACTCGAATTAAGTGATAAACATAGCCCTTGGCAATCATCTTCCTTGCCTTGAGGTAGGAAATAAACCTACCTCTTGGAGATGCAGTGTTACCCTTCCATTCTAAAACTGGTCCTCCGGGAAATTGGAACCGGACTACCTTAGCCCTACAATCTACATTTGCATAACAGGAAGCTAACCAGTCCATGCCCATAATAACATCAAAATCCAGCATTTCTAATTCAATCAAATCGTACTACAGTGTGTCGGCCACACACTACAATTATACAATTTCTATACACTTGTCATTCTAATACTTTGGTCGCCAATTGAGTGGACACTTCAAAAGGTTTGATTGGCTCGGTGTTATCCCGATACGACCGGCAATGTAAGGAGTAATATATGACAAGGTAGAGCCCGGATCAATTAATGCATAAACATCATAAGAAGATACTATCAATATACCTGTCACAACGTCGGGAGAAGTCTCCAGATCTTATCGTCCGGTCAGTGCATAGATACGGTTCTGGGGACCGCTCGAACTAGAGGCCCCTCCTCTTCCTCTTTCACGGCCCGCTGGAACCTGAGAAGCCTGCCCTACGGGGCGTACGGACGACGATGAACCTGCTACTGAACCTATAGGCTGGGTCTCATCTCGGTTGTCCCTCAACGGACAATCGCGCAACGAATGTGGCCAATTTGACCACAGGCATAGCAAGCATCCGAGCCTCGACGACACCGGGTTTGGATGTGACTTACCGCATTGACTGCATCGTGGTACCGACGGTCTCCTCTGGCTAGAATCACCACGATACTGGGAACCTGAAGCTCCCGAGCCCTGACTCGGCCCAGAATGAATAGGACGATCAAACTTTCGATTCGCAAATCGAGGAGGTCCACTAGATGCAAGGTCGGCTCGAATGTCCGGGGATATTAAAATTGCCCCCGACCTCCTCTCGTACTCACCGCTAGCGCCCGTCGATCTAGTCTTTTTTCCATGTTCCAACGTCCATAGCTCCATCTCCCCTTGGCGGTCGCTATTGTTCTTCCGGTTCGAGCATGCGCTTGAATACACGAGATATCTATTCCTTCCAGCAGCGAGGCTGTCAAGGAATCTTTAAATAAGTGTGGCCCTAAGCCTCTCACGAATCGGTGTGCCGGTCTCCCGTATGCGCTACCATGGGATATAACATATCTAGCCAATGAATTGAACCGGAGACTATATACTGGGGCACTCATATTTCCTTGCTTAACATTCGAGAATCTATCTCGCGCGAGCCGAAACGAACCCTCGAGTGGCAAATAATGTCGAATGAAAGCATCCACGAACTCTTGCCATTTTGGGGGAGGTGCATTTTCTTCTCTTGAAGAAATTCAATTATTATACCATAAAACAGCTACGTCCCGAAGTCTATACGAATCCAACTTCACGGACTCAGTATCAGAAGCATGAATAATCCTCAACGTACTCAATACCTCATCAATAAAGCCATGCGGGTCTTCATCCGGTTTCGAACCGAAGAATTCTGGAGGATTTAAACTTATAAAATCACGGGCCCGGGCACTGGTCACCCTATCACTTGAACCCGCACTCTGCCGCTGAGCCTGCGCGAAAACTAATTGAGTCAGCAACTGGACGGCATCCCGTAAGTCCTGATCTGGAGCAATAGGGGCAGGAGCTGGAGCCCTCTCATGCTCCTCTGCCGCTGGAGGGGTAGGAATGGGAGTGACATGCGAGGGAGTAGCGCTCTGAGCCTCCCCATTTCCCGACTCAGCTGGAGGTTCTCGGCTGGTGGCTTCACCGGCGGCATCTAATATTGTGCGAATTTTCTTCTTTCTGGTCGGCATTGCTGAAATCATAACGCACAGTTAGAATAAGGGAAACCTTGCATTATGGCTCTATCGTGCGGTCATTATTCCTAAATGCCCCGCAGCCTCTCATTTATAAGTGTGGCACGCTTCACATCCATAAACAAGACTCTACTGGACACGGCTCGTAGACAGACCTTAGAGGGCCGTGACGGGTACCCGGAGCTGGCTACCGAGCACCACACATCATGCTACTATCGTCTTGACCTGTACACATGTATGCTCCATAAAATATGTACATATATCTACATGTATAAGCCCTCGTGGCAGCAAAAGAATAACATGCAAAATATACATCAAGAGTCACATAACCTCTGCTACCCACATACAAGTATCTACGAGCCTCTAACTAAAACTCGGAGGTATAACAAGATAGGACAGACCCCATCATATCCAAATATATATATATACACAAAAGAATACATCAGAGACGGCACCTCCGATCTATGGAAGTGCTCTGGTGCAAGCGGGTCTGACTCCTAGGAAGCTGGGTCGTCTCCCTGTCTACCTGTGGGCATGAGCACAACATCCAAAAAGAAAAAGGATGTCAGTACGAACAATGTACTGAGTATGTAAGGCATACATCATAAAGTAACAGGAGAACAAGAAGATAAAATAAAGATGAGAAGATAGCTGGTGATTGCTTCTCTCTTAAGGAGGAGCCATGCATGCATACGCGTAGAACTTCATACTTGTTTATAATTCAAGTTAAACATTTGTCACACCCCGATCTCACTAGGGTGTGATGGGCACCCGACCCCGTAACCGGAGCCGAGCGAACCCACTGACTCTTTTTACGTACTAATTTTTTTTTTGAAAACTCTACGTCAAGTATACATAACAAGACTACTTGAAATATCCCTTTGTTGCTTTAGAATCAAATAAAATATATGACTATACAAAACTTGTATCAGGGTACAAACTGACTCCCGAAACCCACGACTCTGTCTGCAAAGTCTCTAACTGTAATCAGAAATCTGTCGGCACGTGTGCTATGGACTCGGCTACACTCCGGGGACAAATGGAGCTTGCCAACTTCGGGAACATCTTCTATCCCGGCCCCTATCGCCGTGCCGGGTACTGCGTGGCATGAACGCGGCCCGAAGAAGAGGGTCGGTACGAGCAATGTCGAGTAGGTAAGACATGAACGGTAACAACGTAGCCAAGAGGTAGTAGCATATATCATGTAAAGAGAGTATTGCATATACGAGATAAGAGATATATCATGGGAAGAGTCGTGTTTGTACATATGGAACATATCACGTGTAAAACGATAACACAAAGCAATAACCGTATGGAAACATAGAACGCATCATAGGATAAAGGAGTAACCTGTACGTGAGTGCCACTCGGGCGGAGGCCGCGCATGCCTAGCTTTTCTTTTTTCTTTTTCTCGAACGTTGTTTTTGTTTTTGTACATAGAAAAT
>NW_026716848.1:0-16714 GCF_029784015.1 Lycium ferocissimum | reverse complement strand
TCTATTATTTTTTTAAAAGATGACTTATTATTTTAGTCATCCTTTTTCCATTCTTTTTCTTCACATGGCCAATATGGCCCTTTTGGAATTTTCTTGAATTCCCGTGAAATGACCATTTTGCCCCTAGCCCTTTTTAAATATTTCCATGAACCATTTTGCGAATTTTCCTTTTCGCCCTCGCCTCTCACAATATTCCCATACTAATAATAGTCATAAATTATATTTATAACAACTCGTACATCAAAATGATTTTTGAAAATGATCTCGTCCTTAACTTCCCACGACGACTTCGAAATATCCAAACGTACAAAGTACGGGCTATAACATTCTCTCCAACTTCTTAAACTAAAAATAAAGACTTCTCATATATATATTCTTCCAAATCATGTGAGGGGCACATGCCCTCTCTCTAGAGATTTCCTTAAATTTCTAGGAAAAGATGACTTATTTTGTCATCTTTTTTTTTTTTTTTTGTCACATGGCCAATATGGCCCTCTTTGGAACTTTCATGAACCTTGTGTGAAATTACCGTTTTGCCCTAGCCTTCCACATTATTCCCATGATGCCACTTTGCAAATTTTCCTTTTTACCCTTAGCCTTTCTCAATATTTTCATACTACCAATGTTCATAAATAATACTCCTAACAACTCGTACATTAAAATAATTCTTGAAAATGATCTTATCCTTAACTTGCCACAACTACCCCAAAGTATCCGAACGTACAAAGTACGGCGATAAACAAACTTTCAAATTCCAATTTTTGCCCTTGGCTTCTTCCATATTTCCGCATCAATATTTTTCATGAACAACATACATATTGAATAACATCAAAATATTGCCCCATCTCTAACTAATCACAATTATTTCAAACTTTCCAAATATGCAAAAAATGCCGGATATAACAGCTTTACTCTTTGCAGTACTCAAACCTCGGTATCCTTACTCGGTTGATGCCTTTTACACCGTAGCTTCGGTTACTGGGACTCACATGTCCACCGATACAATCATACATGGGATATCCTACACCTTCATATATATATATAATTACTATCAACTAACCCACAAAATATTTCCAGTACAATCGTTCAAGCCTATCCTATTTCTAGGGCGTGATGCACTTCCTGTCTCTTCACCGAGCATGTCTGCCTCGTCCTATGCGTCTTCTTATGGTCTCCAACCATTCCATATGCTCTAGTTTTCCTTAGGCTACTCTAACTTCTCACTGGTCTCTTAGGTCTGAATATATCGGATTTCTCGCATACTTCCTGGGGTCACCCATCCTAGAATTGCTCCCACCGAGCACGCTTAACCTCGAAACTTTGGTAGAATCCGTGCCTTAACGCCGATATAATCGCGTCCACTTCCTCGTATGACCTTTATTACATGTTCTGGAGTAAGCCGAAGTCTTACCGATCTCAAACATTTTCGTAACACGTCCTTTCTTTTTGTAATTACTATTTTGCCCTTTTCAGTTCCGAATGTTCACCTTCCACCCGTGTGTGCATGACTACTTCTCTGTCCCGGGCCCCGTATTCCCGAGGGTAGTGATCGCACCTTCATCGTCATGCCAAATCCATAACCTTTCTTGAAACGTCCGCATCTCGTTTATTGTCTCGTTTATCATATTTTTTCCGCACTTCTTCCTTAGACGTACCCACTCTGGTAGGACCTCTTTTACAATGCCTACTATTCAAAATCTCGCGTAAGCCGCAAATATTGATAACACCTCGCGTAACATACTACTTATGACACATTCCGCCTATCCAAAGGCTTCCACTCAAAGTAGAACAATTACGTTAGGACTTACCTTTATGGCCTTCCATAGCGTCACTCGCTTTCTTCTATCGTACGTCTGGCTTATATAGGAAAATCTTTTTTCTTATGACTTGGCTCTATCGCACGATCACAGACGTAAAGAAGGTCAACAATTCCTAGATGCTCCCATGCTCTCCTGTTTATAAATGTGGCCGGCTTCACACCCATAAACAGGACTCTACTGGACACGACTTTGCAGACAACCCTTAGACCGACCTGCTCTGATACCACTTTGTCACACCCCGACCTTACTAGGGTGTGATGGGCACCCGACCCCATATCTGGAGCCGAGCGAACCCGCCGACTCTTATTACATATATAAACTCTTGAATCAATTAAGAATAAAATATATATTACGCTCTCAATTTTTTTTTCATAAGTAAAATCTGTCATCATATGGGGCCCGTGACATGAAACATAATAACATATCGACCGGCGAAGCCGTCTACAAAGCTGACACTCTATACCCACGACTCTGTCTGCAAAGTCTCTAACATTAATCCGTAACTCCTAGCATGCAAGCTCTGACCTCGGCAACACACCCAGAATCAAATGGAGCTCGCCAACTTCGCTAGAACATCTTCTATAATAGCTTCAACTCATCCGGGTGTACCCGCGCGCACGAGACGCAAATTTCCGAAGAAAAGGGGTCGGCATTTAACAATATACTGAGTATGTAAGGCAAGAGTAACAACATAAGATCATGATATAAAGCTTAAAGCACAATATAGAGTAAGAAAATAACCTGTACCTCTGTTTGCCTCTTTAGGTAGATATCCTGTAAGCCAACTTTACCTTTTGAAACGACATATGGGTATTTACAAGTAAACTGCCCGACCATATAGGTACGGTGTAATGCTGCCCGTCCATATAGGTACGGTGTAACGATATCTGGTACGGTGTAACGCTATCTGAGCATATCATGGAGTAAAGAAGTAATCTGTACATCTGAGTGCCCCTTAGGGCGGATACCATGTGTCACGACCCAACCCCGTAGGCCGTGACTAGCGCCCGACCTGGGCACCCGTACGTACTAAAGCCCAAAAATAGTAGCTCAAATATTTAGAAAAATTTGGGCAGAGTTTCCTCTGTTTTTCTTACTAACCAAAATTAACCTGCACACAGAAAATACCAGCAAAGGCCACACAGGGCCAACATATCCATATACACATATACAGGCGAGCCGGCAAGGCTGCCGTGGCGGTGAACCGCCCAGAACATATCACATATACATATACTGTACAGACATAGCCATAACCCACATACATATCCACAGGCCTCTAAACAGAATAACGAAATCATATGACGGGACAGGGCCCCGTCGTACCCCTGAATAATAATATACATATGCATCAGAAGAAAATATATACCAAAATATATGAGCTCCGGAAGAAGGAGCACTCTGCAGTAGCGTAATAGATGGCCTAGGCAGTGGATCCTCAAACCGGGCGTCGCATTCGCGGGCATGAAACGCACCGAAGAAAGGGGTCGAAATAGGTACCGAGTATGTAAAGTGTGATTACGTAAACATAATAACAAATCACGAGAAAATAAATATGATTAACAAAATATCAAAATATTTGTCAAAAATTAAAATCATGCAAAAGCTCTTAGAACGATGGTCGCCCGCCTGTCGATGGCGCCATACCACAGCATCACACCAGAAAGTTTCATATCTCCGTAACCCGACATATCCCCGTAACACATCATAGCCAACCATAACACCATACACAGCATAACGCCACATATAGACGGGACCCGGCTCTCTAGCGAGGAGCTCGGCGAACCGTAACACAGAGATCACACCAGAATATATCATAACGCGCACGAAACATAACCGGCCCGGGATCCGGTGAACGAGGCAATAACCATAAGCACGAGCGGAGTCGTGAGTAACCATATGCATCAAAACCATAATCAATACTCATTAAGTAAATAAGAAATCCATATGTGGAAGTCATAGTGAAGATAATATTAAATTTTTCCGAAAATCCATAAAGGTAGCATAGAAAGGCCGCGGGCCCCACGGACGGGTGCCGACCCCCATCCGAGCCCGACTACGAGGGTTAGGGAGAGTTATGCCTTATGAACTTACATATTAAGTTTTGGGGCGTTCCGAGCTCGTATGCAAAAGTTACGGACGTTTGAAGTTCGGGACCTCTTTGTAGTCAAAATTTTTTTAAGTCTTTTGAAAACTCATTTATTTGAAAGCTTAAGAACCTTACATTGAACACATTAAAGAGTAAATCTTTAGGATCGAACAAGTACGTATCTAAGCTCGGATTTAAGAGTGGAATAGCCCCGAGACGCGGTCATAGCCTAATAGCACTAGGACATGCCAAAGGAAAGAAAGCGACGCCTTACATACCTCTTTCGATCGCAATACAAGCCAAGCCTCAACCCTCGGCAACTCCAAGATCTACATAACGCAAAGCACATTAACATTAGCCATACATATTTAGGCATTCAATTCCGTACGAACATTAGATTCTACGTGAAATTTCGCGCATTTCCCCTGTAAATGCACCAACCCCGAGATTCCAACTCGGCTAATTTCAACAACAACCAAACCAACAACCAATAACAACATCAATAGTCAATTCAAGGTATATTCCAAGCAAATCATACAATTTTTCCAACCAACCTAAATAATATCTCAACTTACCCGAAATTGTCTCCAAACCCGAGAACGACACTAAATACATTCTTTTCTTTCAACTTCATGAATTACTCTACTAATCCACACATTATCAAGACAATTGTCATGAGTACAAAAATCACATAAAATTCACATAAATTCCAAGTCATCCCACAACCAACATAACATTATTCTAAGTCCTCAAACTCGCATTATTCATCATAAAATCCATAACGACGATAGCGAAAACACTAACGACAATTTGTTCATTCACAATTACACAAAAGAAGGCCATTCGGCCAACACCATTTCCACACCTAGGGATGATTATCATTCTTCTCTTCACACCACAACAATTAAAACATGCTAACTAACATTAATACATGGCTTATACTTCAACACACACATGCACGCCTATACTCCATATGCACGGCCCCAATTCAATTCAACTTCCACCATGAATTTCTTTCTTTTTAGCATACAACAACACATATAAACCATTCATAACACATAAAACAAGATTAAAACTCACCTTTCTTCTTCACTTCTTAACTTAACCAAGGTTGGTCGTTAGAGAAAACGAGCAAACTATTATCCGAAACAACAACTCCACGTCACTTAGCACCCTTGAATTAGCAACTTTACTTGAAGAATTTATTTTTTTGATGGCTAAAATTTGGTCTTGATTTTTGCTCCCATGGCCGAAACCCCCCTTTTTTTGTCTCCAAGGTTTTTTTCTTGATTTCTCTAGAATTTGTCTAAGTCATCTTTTATGGTTCCACAACATAAGTCCATGTGGCCATGGCCCACTTCCTAGTGGCCGGCCACCTTGCCCCTCTTTTTTTTTTTTTTTTTTTTTGAATTTTCAAACTTTCCCAAAATAGCATACTTACTAAAAATGGAAGATTCCTCCAAGTGTTTCCTTAACATTTTCAAGACATTAAAATCATACACAATTTAAGCCTTTAAAGCAAACGAAAGTCTCTCGGGATAGCCTTGCCCCTAACTTCTCACAATTCACACAAGTTGTCCCGTTGTTCAAAATACGGGATATAACATCCTCCCCCCCTTTAGGACATTCGTCCTCGAATGTCAAATTAACCTTATGGCTTTGTAAACAATTCGGGGGAGTTCTTTTATCGTCATTACATATAATTCATTAATCAATATAGTCAAATAAAGGAATTCGAGATTACTGTGGGCACCGTAAATAAGTGAGGATACTTTTTCTTCATCTCGCTCCCTCCGCTTCCCAGGTCATTTCCTCCCGATTATTATTCCGCCACAAAGACCTTAAAAGAGGCCACATCCTTGTTCCGCAACCTTCTTTCCTGACGATCTAGTATAGCTACCGGCTGCTCTTCATAGGATAGTTCTTTCGTGACCTGGACATCCTCCTCAGGAAATATTCTGGAAGGGTTACCAATGCACTTACGGAGCATAGAAACATGGAATACCGGGTGTACCGCTCCCAAATCAGCTGGTAGATCCAATTCATAAGCAACTTTGCCTATTCTCCAAATAATTTGATAAGGCCCGATGTATCTTGGACTGAGCTTCCCTTTCTTACCAAATCTCATAACACCTTTCATGGGCGATACCTTCAGGAATACCCAATCACCAACCTCGAACTCCAAGTGCCGACGTCGATTATCTGCATACAATTTCTGTCGACTTTGGGCCGCTAATAACCTTTCTCGGATAAGCTTTACTTTGTCCACCGCTTTCTGGATCATATCTGGACTAATTAATTGAGTCTCACCCACATCGAACCAGCCTAATTGGTGCTGCATTTCCTGCCATATAAAGCCTCGTACGGTGCCATCTGGATACTGGAATGGTAGCTATTATTATAGGCAAATTCAATCAATGGCAAGTGATCATCCCAGCTACCTCTGAAATCGATAATACAGGCCCGTAACATATCTTCTAGTGTCTGGATAGTACGCTCGGCCTCCGTCCATCGACCGAGAATGAAATGCGTGCTAAGACTCACCCGGGTCCCAATCCTTCTTGAAATGATCTCCGCAAATTTGTCAGAACCTGGCACCTCGTCGGAGATAATAGCTACGGAACTCCATGAAGCCTCACTATCTCCTTAATATATAATCGGCATAATCCTCGGTGAATAGGTGGTCCCGATCGGGAGGAAATGGGCTGATTTTGTCGGCCGATCAACGATAACCCGTATAGAATCATACCTCCGTGAGTGCGGGGCAAACTGCGATGAAGTCCATATTAATTATTTCCCACTTCCATGTCGGTATCTCCATTTCCTGTAGTAGCCCACCGGGTTTCTGGTGCTCAATCTTGACCTGCTGGCAGTTTGGACACTGAGCGACGAATTTCGCGATATCCTTTTTCATGCCATCCCACCAGTACAGACATCTGAGGTCGTGGTACATTTTTGTAGCTCCCGGGTGAACAGAATAACGGGCATAGTGTGCCTCGCCCATAACCTGTCGTCGTAGATCTGCAACCCCAGGTACACATAATCTGCCCCTGTATAATAACACCCCATCCGATGAAACCTCGAACGGAGTCTTCTCTTTTTCACGGGCTGTGTCTCGATAATGCACCAGAATAGGATCTTCATATTGGCGACGCTTAATTTCTTCCACAATAGAAGATTCAGCAACTTCTCGAACAGAAATCCCAGCATTTCCAGATTCGGCCAAACGGACTCCAAGGCTTGCCAGCTGATGAATTTCACGAACTATTTCTTTCTTTTCCGATGGAACATCCGCCAAGCTGCCCATAGATTTACGACTGAGAGCATCCGCGACAACATTGGCCTTCCGGGATGGTATAGAATATCAACATCATAATCCTTCAACAGCTCTAACCACCGTCTCTGCCGCAAATTAAGCTCTTTCTGCTTAAAGATATATTGGAGACTCTTATGATCTATATAGATATCAACATGGACGCCATATAGATAATGTCTCCACATCTTCGGGTACATGAATCACCGCTGCGAGCTCCAAGTCATGAGTGGGATAATTCTTTTCATGTTTTCTAAGTCAAGTCGGGAAGCATATGCTATGACTCGCGTGCCGCATTGCGTACACAACCCGTGCCAACACCCGAAGCATCACAATAAATGACATACCCGTACGTCCCTCGGGAAGTGTCGGGGCCGGAGCCGTAGTCAATTTCTCCTTCAACAACCGGAAGCTCCGCTCACGGCATCATCGGTCCGGAATTTGGCTCCCTTCGAGTTAGCCTTGTTAAAGACACTCGAAATGGAAGCAAATTTCTCCACAAATCTTCTATAATAACCAGCCAATCCCGAAGCTACGTACCTCTGTCGGCGTTGTAGGCCGGAGCCAATTCTTCGCGCCTTCGATCTTCGGGTATCTACCCGAATACCGTCGGCTTTCACTAATATGTCCCAAGAATGCCACTGATGTTAGCCAGAATTCAGATTTAGAAAATTTGGCATATAGTTTCTGATGTTGAAGTACCCCAAGAACCGTTCTCAAATGATCCGCATGCTCAGTTTTCCGACCGAGAATAGACCAAAATGTCATTAATAAATACGATCACAAACATATCCAAGAACGGCACCGAATACCCGATTCATAAGATCCATGAATAACGCCGGAGCATTCGTCGGCCGAAGGACATAACTCGAATTCATAGTGCCCATACCGGGTCCCGAAGGCTGTCTTGGGAATATCTCGCTCCCGTACTCGCACACCGGTGGTAACTGGACATCACAGATCTATCTTTGAAAAACATTTAGCGCCCTGCAACTGATCAAATAAATCATCAATCCTGGGGAGGGGGTATTTATTCTTTATAGTTACCTTATTCGGTAGATAATCAATACACATCCGCAGCGAACCGTCTTTCTTCCTCACAAAATACCTGGGGTGCTCCCCCCGGGGGTGACGTCTTCCGGGTCGAATAAAGCCCTTCTCCGGTAGATCTCTCCCGCTCCTTTAATTCTTTTAGTTCTCCCCGGTGCCATTACACCGTACGGAGGAATAGATATGGGCCGAGTGTCCGGCGACGGATCTATCGTGAATTCTATCTCCCGTTCGGGAGGAAGACCCGGAAGCTCATCCGGGAATACATCCGGGAATTCATTTACCACCGGAACGGGTCGAATATTCGGTGTTTCGACTTTTTAAATCTGTACGCCGAACCGATGATAAATATAACCTTTCGATCATTTTCTTGCCTTGAGGTATGAAATAAACTTACCCCTCAGCGTTGGCATCACACCCGCCCATTCTATAACCGGTTCACGGGAATTGGAGCGACTACTTTCTTTTGGCAATCAACATTAGCATAGCACGAAGCCAACCAGTCCATACCCATAATAACATCAAATTCAATCATGTCTAGCTCTACCAAATCTGCCTTAGTGCAACGATCACAGACAATTATCGAACAATCTTTATATACCTTGCCTAGCGATAATAGAATCCCCTACCGGAGTGGCTACCTCAAACGGTTCTATTGGTTCAGATTTAATCCCAATTTTATCGGCAATAAGAGGAGAAATATATGACAAAGTAGAACCGGGATCAATCAATGCATATACAAAATCGAGAGAAAACCAATAATGTACCCGTAACCACGTTAGGTGATGCCTCCCGGTCCCCGACGGCCGGCTAAAGCATATATGCGGTTCGAAGGACCGCTAGAACTAAGTCGCCTCCGCCACGGCCTCTACCGCGGCCTGACGGTGCCGGTGTACCTCGCCCCGCAGGGCGCATAGCCACGGATGATGAAGATGAACCAGCACCTGAACCTGTAGGCTGCGCCGCACCACCTGCACTACCCCCACGCGGGCAATCTCTCATAATGTGGCCCTGACGGCCACAAATAAAGCAAGCACCTGTAGCCCGATAGCACTCTCCAGGGTGGTACTGTCACACCCTGGTTTTACTAGGGTGTGATGGGCACCCGACCCCATATTCGGAGCGAACCTACGTACCTTATTACCTACATAAGCTTTCGGACTCTTAATCAGACAAAGATGATAAATACAACAAATATTTTTGGAAATATCCTTTGTAGTTTACAAATCGACAGAATCTGTAATCATATGGAATTTATGGCATAATACAGAATGACATGACGGCGGTGGGGCCGCCTACAAAAGCGACATCCGTAACCCACAACTCCGTACGCAAAGTCTCTAACGGATAACCGGAAGCGTATAGAATACACACTTGACTCGGCGCACTCCGAGCAAAAGGATCTTGCCAATGCCGCCGGGAACGTCTTCTATAATGTCTTCTAGTCCATACGGGTGTACACCGCGGCATGAAACGGCCCCGAAAAAACGGGGGGTCGTGCGGAAGAAAATGTACTAAGTATGTAAAGCATGAAATACGATAAAACGAATCATAAACGAATGAGGATACGGAACCTAAATGTACTAACTGGAGTATCGAAATGCTTACTCATAAAACATAAGCAAATGCAAAGCACAAAACATGCCATAGCCGGTTCCCATCGAGACTCGCAACAGTAAAGTGGTCGCCCGGGCAATCGGCGCCACAACATATCATATCAGATAAGAAATGTGCACATATCATAACATATCATGTTATACCTCGCATTTTGTGCGTATTCGGAAAAATCGGAAATAATTCGAAATGGTGGGAATTAAGGTATCCATTGGATTCTACTTAGTGTGCATGTGATGAACAAGGAAATATTGACGCGGGAGTATTAAGGAAGGTTAAGGGCAAAATTGGAATCTCGTAAATTAGTTCCGTGAATTTCCCAAAACGACCCATCATTAATTGGGCTTGAAAAAAATATAAGAATTGAAGCCCAAAAAAAAAAGGAAGGGTGGCCGGCCATGGGGGAGGCCCAAACCCATGGAGAATGGTCATGTGATCATCCATATGACCATTTAATTAATTTAAGAATAAGGGAGGCTTCAAGAAAATTCAAGAAAACAAAAGAAATTTGAAGAACAACACCAAACAAGCCTCTCGGCCGAGCATAGGAGAAAGGAGAGAAAAAAATTTCCAAGTCTTTCCATCTTGATTTCCAAGTTGTTTTCTTGTGGCAATCATACCAATTCAAGGTCCCTTTTCGACTTGGCGTAGTTGGTTTGGAAGATTAAGTCTTGGTTTCGTCGCTTGGACAACTTGAGGAAGTGAAGAAGTTGGAAGTGTAAGGTAAGAATTCATCCGTCCTAATTATGTTTTGAAGGTTTGTGTGTGTGGTAGCATATGTAAGTGAGTTGAAAGCATAGAAATATGGAAGTTTGCATGGAGAAAGGGCATGCATGTAGGTGGCCGTATGTATGCTTTGTGTGGAGTGTGATTGTGTTGAATTTTATGTTGTAGTATAATTGTAGACATTGTAGAATTTGCATTGGAAAGGAAAGATGGATAAAAACTTGTTGAAATGGAAAATTGGCCTATGGCCGTAAGCTATAGGGGCAATGCACCAATGAAGAATTTATTTTGTTTGATACGTTAGTTGCGTCGTTGTGATCTTTATAGTGTAAATGGTGGTTTAACGATTAGAGTTTGGCATTAGAGTTGCGTATATGTCATTATGGGAAAGTATATGAGTTTTAACGTAGTTGATATGCATTATGGGAATGCATTGTTCAAATGCTAGTTATGATTGTTATTAATGAATTTGAGAAATGATAATGTGTTATGAACATGTTGGTTGAAGAATGGAAGTTTTAGACGAGTTATGGTTTCGGTGGGAAATTTATATATTTTGCGAATAATATGTGAAATCATATGAAGTGTCTCCAAATGACGTTGGAACGATCGTGGTAAGCAAATGAGTATGTAAACATTGATATTGGTTTGAAATGTGAAGTTAGTTCGAAGTTGTTGCTTTATGTAAAAAAGAAGACCATTCGTGTTAGTTTGCGATTTTTGTTGTGGATTGATGTTATTGGTTTGGTTGTTGTTGGTATTTGAGCCGAGTTAAATTCTCGGGGCGTCATATTTATAAAGGAGGTGCTGCCGAAATTTTGTTAGACAAGAATTAGCTTAAAATGAATGCTTAAAAACCTTATGGTTAACTTATGATAAACTTGACCATTTATAGGTTTTGGACGAAAAGAGAGTTGAGTTTTGGAGAGTGAAAAAGGCGTAAAAGGTATGTAAAGCTTTCCTATTTCTCTCTTGGCATGATCTAAGTGTACTAGGATCGGATTTGCGCCTTGGAAAGTGTTCTGCTCTTCGGAATCCGCGTTTGAAAATGCCCCATTTTCGTTCAATAGAATTGAATCCTTTAAGTACGTTTTGATTGAAAGATTTATGCAAATGTTCATAGATTGCCTAGAAAGTAATGGAACGTCCCTAAGATCCATATGGATGATTCCATAGGCCTAATATACGTGATTCAAGCCCATCGCCTCTGTTAGAACCCGTAATTTTGTGCACTGGAATAATCCGGATTAATTATGATAAGTTAAGGACAAAACTATTTTCGGGATACAAAGTCGGGATTTTGACTTTCGATTTTATTTTGAGATATAAGTTATATATATGAAATTGTTGGTATTGAGCACTTAGGAAATTGGGACCACAATTCATAAAATTGGAATTAGAAATGTTGTGCAAAAAATGCCATTGTGTGGGCCATAAGCAAAGAGAGATATTAAGTGGGACTTAAAAGATGACTTCAAGTCATCTTTCTTCATTTTCACATAGCAAAATAAAGCCCCAAATTGAAGAGCTTCATCAAGAAGCTCACGGCCAAGAGGGAAGAAAAGCCAAGTCCATTCCAAGCCACCCCAAAATTAATTCTTTGGTACAAACCCACTATATTGAGGTCCCTAAGTAGCGTGGAAGCACCGTTGGAGCGATCAACCCATTATTTTCATCTTTTGGAAACCCTAGGCTATTGGAAAGTTGAAGAAGAAAGGTAAGCATTCATTATGTTTTTGTGTTATGAAGGTTATATTCATGTTGTAGTATCTTATAATGGTTGGAAATCATGAAATATAGTATGATTGGAAGTGGGTTGTGTGATGGGTGTGCTAGCCGTGTAAATGGGTATTGTGATTGGGTTGTTGAGTAAACTTCTTGTAGCATGTTAATTGTTGTAGTGTGTGGGATGGCTAAGAATCATTAATACATGTCTATGTGTAGTGATAGATGATTATGGGTCACATTACATGACAACGAACAAATGAGTATCGCTTATTGTTTTAGTCGTCGTCGCTATGAATTCTATGTTGGAGATGAAAGTTTATTGACTCAAATTGATGTCGTAAATGTTGCGGACTGATTTGGAGGTTGTTGTACATTTAATGTAAATTGTATATTGATGAGAATACCATTGTTAGAATGTGAATTGTGGATTCAAATCATGATTTAAAAATGAAGAAAAAAAAAAAAACTAAAGGGTCAGCTTGCTCTCGGTTGGAAATGTTTTCGGCCAAGATGGAGAAAAATTTGGGTTGTTGGAAATGTTGTATGAATTGCTTAGAATGTCCTTAAATATCGTTGGTAGGGGTTTGGGTTAGTATGTGAATGTATAAGCGTCGATTTTGGCTTGAAGGTAAGTCGTCGAATTGAATTTATGTAAGTTGTTGAATAATGGAAAAGAAAGCTATTATTGTTGTTTTGTCTTTCGGATTGGTTGTTGATGTTGTTAGGTTGGTCGTTGTTGTTGTTGTTGATTGATATGGCCGAGTTAGATTCTCGGGGTAGCCTATTTACGGGGAAATGTCGCCCGATTTCGAGAATTAAGGGCAAATTTGGAATCTAATGCCCAAAAAGTCTTTAGCTAATATTTGGCACTTTATGGCTTGTTTATAGATCGTGGGCAGCCCGAATCATAGATTGGATTAGCTTGAGTTTGGATCATTTTGGAGAGCGTTTGAGGTATGTAAAGTAACCTTCCTTTTTGGCATGTCTTAGTTAAATTAGGCTATGATTCAAGCCTCGAGGAAACTCTATTCTCGCAATCCGAGCTTGTATATGACTTGCACTTGTTTCCTTGGTATCCTTGTGCTAATATGCCATAACGTTGATCCTTATACCCTTGGAATTAATAATTTGCAAAGGCTACTTAAAAGCTGATTTTTTTTTTTTGAAGAACTTATTCATTAGCGATTCAAAAACTACAAACGCTCATAACTTTCTCAGAAAAGCTCGGAATGCTTTGAAACTTTCGTAGGAGTTTGTATGATATATAATGAGTATGTTTTTTATAGGCGGGCTCAGTTCGGGTCTATACTCGTCCGTGGGTCCCGCGACGCCCCTTTGATGTGAATTCGATAACCTTTGAAACAAAAGTGATAATTATTATTCCGATTTCGAATATGACTATTTTACTTATCTTTTGGATTTATGATAACGATTTTATGCATATGATTACTCACTACTCCGCTCGTGCCTACTATGATATCGTTCGCGGTTCCCGGGCCGGTTCTGTTGTCGTGCGCATTATGATACATTCCGGTGTTATGCTGTGATTATGGTTCACCGAGCTCCTCGCTCGAGGGCCGGGTTCCACTCATGTTTGGCGTTATGCTGTGTATGGCGATATGCTGTGTGTGATATGTGACGGAGATTCGGAGATTTGAAACCTTCTGGTGTTATGCTGTGTTATGGCGCCATCGACAGGCGGGCGACCATATTTCCTGTGCCCTATGCATGACTTATATTTTGAAGTAACATTTGATATTTTGGAAATGCATTTACTTTCTGTACCTCTATTTCGATTTGATCTCAGATTGTACATTACATTTTCTGCTTTGCATACTCAGTACATATTTCGTACTGACCCCCTTTCTTCGGGGGACTGCGTTTCATGCCCGCGGTACGTACGCACGGTTTGGTGATCCACCTATTTAGGACACCCCTTCGCCACTACTTGGAGTGCTCCCCTCATTCGAAGCTTATACTTTTGGTATATATATGCTCGTCCATTTGCTTTTGTATATATTGCTCATGGGTACGGCGGGGCCCCGTTCCGCCATATGATTCTCGTTTGTCCGTTTAGAGGTCCGTGGGACATGTTTTGTGGGTCGTGCCTACCTCTGCTCAGTTGTGTTTGTATACGTTGTGTTTGGGCGATCCCATTCGCCGCGGCGGCCGGTCCGCATATGTACATATGATGTTCTGTTGGTCCTGTGTGGCCTCTGTTGGTATTTTCTGTACGCAGGGTTATTTTGGATAGTCAGTAAAACAAAGGAAACTCTGCCGAAATTTTTCTGGAAATTATCTAACTTTGAAACACCGCCTTGTCGGCTTTTGTGATATTCTTGGATGCGTTTGATATAATTCGAGGTAGCGTCTGATAGGTGTGTATGGGTGCCCAATTAGGGCACCGATCATAACTACGGGGTTGGAGTCGTGACATTACTCGGTTGCCCCGAGGGACCCACTAATTCCGATTTTATCTTTTATGTTTATGATTGGTCTTCGAGCGGTTTTTTAGGGAAACGTTTTAACTACTATTTTAACTACTAAATGAAAAATTATTTTAAATATTTCCTTAAGTCTTATAAACTATTTTGGAATATGAAAATGATCGTAGAAAGGTTATTTCTCCGTAATTCATTATGATATCCGGAACTCGCTTAATATGATTCCGTCCGATTTCATTACTTTGATCCGTCATTCGCTATGCCTCATTGAGTCTACGGAAATACGTACGGTATTTTTATTGCGGTTAGTTTCTCACTACTCCATTCGTGGATGCCTCAATGTTTCCCACCGAGCCGGGCCGGGGCATATGTTCTCAAGCGTATTTCTCGCATTGTTCGCCGTGCTCCGGTGTGAGGGGGCAGGTATTATACGTACATGGGTTGTGGTGTATGATGAGCCATGTACGCTGTTATACCCCGCGTTTTCAGAGCATGAGTTTGACGTGTACCTCATCGTAGTAATGAGATGTTTTGAAAGGCACAAGCCATGGAAAGTACGTAACAACGAAGAAAAAGGGTGAATTACGATCTCGTAAGTCGTAATCGGGAAAGAATATTTTGAAACACGGGAACATGGCCATTATTAGTGTAATAAGTGATAAATATCATGTATGGAGAATTTCGGAATATTTCGGGATTGAGCAAATTGAAGAAAATAAGTTCGACGAAAATTTGAGAAACGCGGACGGATTTTAGTTAACTTTGGAGGCGCATATCTCATAGTATATGTGGAGTTTTAAGGTGGTTCAAAGTCCTAAAATGAAGTTCGTCGAGTCTAGTTTGTAATGCAACCAACCGTTCATTGATAGGACATCGGAGTAGAGAATTATAGACGTTACAAACTGAGCGTCGACGCAGAAACTTGATATTCCCGCGAGCACCGCTACGCATCACTATTAGATCTTCGCTACGATACAGAGCTACGTAAAACCGACTTCAGCAGTCCGTTTTAAGGGTTAAAATCTCATTTTTTTTCATCCAAAACTTCCAAAATTTCCAGAAAATTCAGCGGCAAAGGAGCAAATATACATCACAACAATTGAGGATTTTGAGTGAGATTTTCAAGTAATGAAGTACCAATCGAAGTCCGGCAGCATAGTCACGAATATAATTTCATTTAGAATTAGAGGAGCATGGGAACAAGAAAATGTTGAAGAAGGTAAGTTTTAATCCTCTTTTCACATGTTATGGATGGTTTATATGTGTTGTGGTGTGTGGAAATTCATGAAATATGGTGTGTTGAAGTGAAGCCGTGTAGGTGTTGGTTATGTTGGAGTGATGAACTAATTTTATTTAATATTTTGGTTGTTGTTGATATGGATTCCATAATGAAAATGATGGTTTAATGATTTAAATGGAAGTTGGAGTCGTTTGTAAGTTGTTAGAGAAGATAATGTGATTTTAATATGATTTACCGGAATTTACGTGAATAATATTGTTAACGTGCGGATTGTTAGTGAAGTTTATGAATTTGGAAGGAAGAAATATGTTATGGTTGTTCATGTTGAGTTGGGAAGGTTTCGGGTTCTATGGCATATTATTTGGATTGTTTGAATATTTTTGTGGATTGTTGGAAATGTTATTGAATCATGTTTGAATGGTTTTGAGTTGGTATTTGAACGCGTGAGCAATGATATTGAATTGATTATATATGTTGGTTTGAACGTAATTGGAATGTCGTCGCATTGTGCGAAAGAAGGTTGTTGATGATAAAGTGCGTTTTGAATAAATGGTTGGTGTTGTTAGAATGTTTGTTGGTATTGTTGTTGATGAATTTGGCCGAGTTGAAATCTCGGGGTTGTTGCATTTATAGGGGAAATGCTTGCCCAAAATTCGTAAATAAAGTGCAAACTTAATTGGATCTCTCGATGCT
>NW_026716847.1:0-16131 GCF_029784015.1 Lycium ferocissimum | reverse complement strand
TAGGGAAATTTCAAATTCCCACATTCTTTATCTGGTTTTCTAAGTCTAGGATCATGGTCAAAGCTTAGGTTAAAGGTACGGGGTGTTACACCTAGACAATGGAATGCTAAGCTATCTGAGGCCCTATTAAGTTATCAGTTCAAGCAAAGTGAGCATGGTCATTCTTTATTCATCAGGAAAACAGCAACAGACTCAGTATTTGTGCTTATATATGTAGATGATATGCTCATAACTGGAAGCAGCCTACAAGTTATTAAAGAAACAAAGAATCAACTGAAACAATCCTTCAAGATGAAGGATCAAGGTGAACTCAAATATTTCTTAGGCGTTGAGTTTGCAAGATCAAAATGTGGCATACTCATGCATCAAAGGAAATATGCACTTGAGCTTATTGCTGAAACTGGACTAAGTGGTTCAAAACCAGCAGTAACACCTATTGATACAAATATCAAGCTTACTACAAAGGAGTATGATGATCTAGTCAATAAAGAAAATTCAGAATCTCAGGAAATCAACTCAAAGACCAAGACTATACATGATCCATTGGCTGATCAGGGAGCTTATCAGAGACTAATAGGGAAGTTGCTATATCTGACCATGACCAGGCCTGATATATCATTTGGAGTACAAACATTAAGTCAATTTCTTCAATAACCAAAAGAATCCCATATGGAGGCAGCTCTAAGAATAGTGAGATACATAAAAGGCCAGCCAGGACAAGGAGTTCTACTGTCAAGTACTCAAGATAACACAATTTCTGACCTTCAGTGATGCAGACTGGGCTTCTTGTCCACATACTATGAAGTCTGTATCAGGATATTTGGTAAAATTTGGGAATTCTCTTATATCATGGAAATCTAAAAAGCAATCTACAGTCTCAAGAAGTTCAGCAGAATCAGAATATAGAAGCCTTGCTACAGTGGTCACTGAGATAATCTGGCTACTAGGCTTGATGGAGGAGCTAAGGATTAAAGTTCAAAAACCAGTTGAAATATTCACTGATAGTAAAGCAGCAATACAGTTGGCTGCAAATCCTGTATATCATGAAAGAACTAAGCATATCGAGATTGATTGCCACTTCATAAGGGAAAAGATTACACTTGGATTGGTGGCTACCAAATATGTTCCTACTCAAGAACAACCTGCAGATTTACTAACAAAAGGACTAGGCAAAGTTCAGCATCACTATCTATGTTCCAAGCTAGGAGTTCAAAACATTTTTTTCCCCTAGCTTGAGGGGGAGTGTTGAGGCAAGTGATCCTAATGGTGGTTAAGTTAGTTAGAGGAGTAACCGTTAGTTAAAGTTAGTTAGAAGGATTAGTGTGAAATCTGTTATAGAGTTCAGGGACCTAAGTATCAATATCAAAGTATGAGTTAGTTATTAATTCATAAGTTAATTACATGATTAGGCTCCATGGTTTACACACCTATATATACTAGATATACAGACCTGTATACATCATCACAATAATGAGAATTCAGTTGATCTTCTTCTTCTTACCTCTTCTTCTTCGTGTGCATTGTGATCAGGATCATTGATCCTTCTTCTACTTCTAAAAACTACAGGTTTGAATTTGGAACCCATAAACTTCAAATTCTAACTCCGCCTCTGAGTAGAAGGAATGAAATTGTTTGTAATTTAACATTTAAAATGCATGATTAATATTGTATTACTACAAATAGTGAAAGAAGTTTGCGAAACCCGAGTTTGTGCAGGTTTAATAATCAAGCGAGGCTTAGTAGTTATTCAAATGGAGTTTTCCATTGTTTGTTTCCTCAAAACTGTTGCAAACCTGGCACGGTCCTCATCTTGTAGATAGGTACAATAAACTAAAGCAAGGTAAAGATAAATCATAACATAGAGCAACACTTATGTAGTTCAAACAGTTGCTACACTCACGTTTTTATATATACTAGTCTCTATAAACGTGCAGTTGCACGTTATTTCCAAGCAATCTCAATTATAGTAAGAAAAATTAGATAATATATTTGTAACTATATATATTTATTTTATGAGTTACAACATAGTATAAGATTGTATCTACTTAATACTTATTTGAAATTGATGTTTTCGGTATTTATTCTTTTTCCCTTTTCCTTGTATATAAAACATGTTATGACAAACAATTCAAAATTAGAGATTAAGTGGTCATATATTCTTTCATTTAAAGATACTCTCTCTCTCTCTCTCTCTCTCTCTCTCTCTCTCTCTCTCTCTCTCTCTCTCTATATATAATTTGCTCTCAAATTCACGGCTGGTAACCGAAACGTTATTAAGTACGCAATATATATATATATATATATATATATATATATATATATATATATATATATATATATATATATATATATATTATATTACATATTTACATCTATAGATAACCCACTAAAGAATTATTGCTAACCATATTTTTTATATAATAATATTAATATTATCATCTAAAATAAGCAGCTATATTATCTAAAGGTTTAAACTGTTAAAAATGTACTATTATTTATTTAATTGTGTCTTAACTAATTCCGTTTACTGAAAGGGTTTTTTTAGTTCAATATTATATCAACATGCATCAACTTTTATTTTTGAAGTCAATTGTCAATTTGTCATGCATAATTTGTGAATTTGTAATGTTTATTTATTCGTTAGTGTTCCACGATATACCAGCGCCATATTTGAAAAGCAATCGATGGTGCAAAGTGTACCAACAAAATATTTTAAAATATAGAAGGTCACATTTTAATGATGTTTCTTAAAAACTAAATTCCACATGCAGTTTCTTTCGAGTAAAGATTTTCAACCACATACCCAGATTTTCCATGTTTTTAATCTTTTGAACATATATCAAATATGACATTCTATTATTTTTAAATCCTTTTATATAAATTTTTGACTCCATCACATTATTTATTTATAAATTTAAAGAGCACTTCATCCCATACATACATGAATACATGCTCATGATCAGTTAGAAGCATTCAAAATTATGAATTTATTGAATACAAATTTTAGAAAAAGCAGCTTACTGAATTAAAGAAATTTTTTTTCATACATACTCAGTGAATTTCTTAAAATAAATATCAGATTTTTACTAATTTAAGCTATTGAATTGTGCCGAGCGTTTAGCTAAAACTCTAGCAATCCGCCTCTGTGGACTGTTGGTCGTAACATCCTTTTGGGGCTAGCTGTCCCACAATTATCTTTAAATAAATAAATAATGAAAGTAAGAATGTTAAAAGAAAAAAATGGACCAACAGAAAGACGTCAATAAGGGAGGAAATTAATTAAAGAAATCAAATGGCTGCTGCCTGCTGACTCCTGACTCTAAGCTTGTCCATAGTCAAGTACGGCAACAGGCTAGCAAACTACAGTGATCCTTGAAATTAATTTTATATTAAAAAGAATACTTATAATTTTAACAAGGGGTAGGGTAAGTTAAGGCAGCGGAATTTGAAATGAGGGGGAATAAAATAGTAAAATAAACTTCAAAAAAGATGGCTCTACTCTGAATATTCAACATGCTTTAATGATAAATTAGAAAATTGGTTTGTGTTTATCACCACTATATATACTTATGCCTTCTCTTCCATTTATGTCATCACACTCATCAATTCTCAACTTGAGAGTTTCTTTCTCCCTTTAACGAACAAAAAAAAAAAAATACCCTCATTTCTAATTAGCAATGGGCTCAACTGCAGTTGTGAACCATGAAGAAGAGATTGTTCGCCCTGTCGCCAACTTCTCTCCTAGTCTATGGGGTGATCGTTTCCATTCTTTCTCCATTGACAATGAGGTAACTAAATATTCATCATCTTTATACATATAGTTTCTTTATGTTTATTTAAAGTTTGCTTTTTTTTTTTTGTTTTTTTGTTTTAACCGATACATTATATATAGGTTGCACAAAAGTATGCTCAAGAGATTGAAGCATTGAAGGAACAAACAAGGAGTATGTTGTTAGCTACTGGACAAAATTTGGCTGAGACATTGAATTTGATTGACATTATTGAACGTCTTGGTATAGCCTATCACTTCGAGAAAGAAATTGATGAGATCCTGACACAGATTTACAGTGAGAATACAAGCTTTGAGCGTGATGAATATAATGATTTATGCACTTTTGCTCTTCAATTTCGATTACTTAGGCAACACGGTTATAACATCTCTCCTAGTAAGTCCTTCATAAAGTACGAGTTTGATGTTTTTATAATTGTTGTCTGGTTGACCGAAGCCTAATCTTGTTTATTATTCCTTGAAATACCAGAAATTTTCAGCAAATTCCAAGGTGGAAATGGAAAATTCGAGGAGTCTCTTGCTAGTGATGTCCTTGGATTATTGAGCTTGTATGAAGCTTCACATGTGAGGACTCATGGTGAAGATATCTTAGAAGATGCACTCACATTTTCCACTACTCATCTTGAGTCCGCAGCTCCACACTTGAAATCTCCTCTGAAAGAGCAAGTGGAACATGCCCTTGAGCAATCTTTGCACAAAGGCATTCCTCGAGTTGAGACCCGATTCTTCATCTCATCAATCTACGAGAAGGAGAAATCGAAGAACGATGTGTTGCTTAGATTTGCCAAATTGGATTTCAACTTGCTTCAGATGTTGCACAAACAAGAACTTGCTGAAGTATCAAGGTGGTGGAAAGATTTGGATTTCGTGACAACACTTCCATATGCAAGAGATAGAGCAGTTGAATGTTATTTTTGGACTGTTGGAGTATATTTTGAGCCTCAATATTCTCTAGCCCGTGTCATGCTTGCTAAGACCATAGCTATGATTTCAATCGTTGATGATACCTTTGACGCTTATGGTATAGTTAAAGAACTTGAAACATATACAGATGCCATACAAAGGTATGAACTACATAAGACAACTCTTGTTCCTTATATTTTATGCTCTTTTAAAATGCATAATTAACTCACATTTGCTTTGTCACTGTATAGGTGGGATATTAGCGAAATTGATCGTCTCCCTGATTACATGAAAATCAGTTATAAAGCTCTTCTAGATCTTTATAAGGATTACGAAAAGGAATTGTCTGGTGATGGAAGATCTCATGTTGTCTATCATGCAAAAGAAAGAGTATGTCTGAGTTCTCTAACTATCGAATTACTTATTTCCTTAATCCATTTCTAACTTTGTTTCACCTTGCATTTTAGCGATCATAAACTTGAAGCTATCAAGTTACAATTTTCTAACAATTGAATTTATATTTCTGGTGTTCACAGATGAAAGAAATAGTGAGGAACTATAATGTCGAGGCAAAATGGTTTATTGAAGGATATATGCCACCTGTTTCTGAATACCTAAGTAATGCTTTAGCAACTAGCACCTATTACTTGCTCACGACAACATCGTATTTGGGCATGAAGTCTGCTACAGAGCAGGACTTTGAGTGGTTGGCAAAGAATCCTAAAATTCTTGAAGCTAATGTGACACTATGCCGAGTTATTGATGACATAGCCACATACGAGGTATGAGTTGTATCACAAAATTATATTATTACATGAGATTTGAACAAACAACATGTTACAAAGACAATTGAAGCAATATAAAGACTGACCCCTAACCTATCTGCCTTTCCAGGTTGAGAAAAGTAGGGGACAAATTGCTACAGGAATTGAATGCTACATGAGAGATTATGGTGTATCAACGGAAGAGGCAATGGTTAAATTTCATGAAATGGCTGAGACAGCGTGGAAGGATGTTAATGAAGGAATTCTTAGGCCGGCTCCCGTCTCTGCCGAAATTTTAACCCGAATTCTCAATCTTGCTCGCATCATTGATGTCACGTATAAGCACAATCAAGATGGATACACACATCCCGAGAAAGTTCTAAAACCTCACATTATTGCCCTACTTGTGGACTCCATTGAAATTTAAATATTAATCACTGCTTGTCTTGGTGCCCGAGGACTTCATTCTTCTTGATTCAAATAATTTGTTTTTATCATGCTGTATAAAGTTGCTAAGTAATGGTGCAACGCACTTCTATGTAGGACCTCCTTATAATACTTGTAAGAAATAATATTGCCAAAATTTTTTATTCTTCATTTCATTTTCATTATGGAAACACCAGTCCGGACTTACTTTTTTTCTTTCCCTTTTTTCCTATGAAAGTTCCTTTTTTTGTTGTTTAAATCGAATAAGATGGTGTAGTTTTACGAATGCAAGTTTTAGTTGTGAGTTTAACTAATATACACTGCACTACTCGATCACCACTATTATTCGATCAATAAGTGATGTTCATAACATGGCCTGTAAAACATGGCGAATGTTCTGTTACAGCAGGGAAAATTACACGAATAACATAAAGATCTTCCACACTGTCGGTGTGTCCATTTTGTTGATGCTAACATGTATTCCTAAGGACAAATTAGGAAGTGAACCATGTTAAATTTGACAGAATTAACAGTTTGCTTTGAAGCACCAACTCCTTCCTCAAAATTTTCCGTGCAGCTGATCTTGGTATGGCACTGATGAAATTGACCCGTCTTACTTTCTTGTATGGGGCTACCTGTATACAAAATAGTCGAATTCAAAATTTGAACAAGATGAGTTTCATTGAATTCATTACATTTTAAAATTATGGATTCAAATTCAATTTATTTGTTGATTTTTTTTTTTTTTTTTTTTTTTTTTTTACATATATTTATGCTCAATGCTGAAAATTATGGATTCGGTTGAATTAAATGAATTATGCTACATCCAGGGGCGGACATACTTTCAATGCTATGAATTCATCAGATTGAGTAGTTGTGGTTCAGAACCTGTATATGTGTTCGAAAATTCTCTAAGAGTCATACATTTGGAAAGCCACCAAATACAAGGTAATTGGAATTGGTGTAATTACTAGGGTAGTAATTACACAATTTTTAGTCACAAAGACCTGTTTATTTGTTATAACGTAATTACAGTGTAATTACAAGTGTGATGTTTGGTTGCACAAGTGTAATAACACAGTTAGTTTAATTTAAAAAATAGATTTAATTACCAAAAATAGAAAAATTATGTGCCTTTATAAATAATATTAAATTAGGTATTTAACGACACATTGTTTCTTGAAAATATATTAATTAATAATCATATATTTGTAATTAATATTGTAAAAAATAATTGATTTATATTTTTTAAATTAATTATATTTTAATTTTAATTAATTATAAAAATTAAAAACAGTCTTTTTTGTGAGAACATCATGGATTGGACGTTTGACAAAAAAAATTAATTTTTATAAATATAATGCCATAACGTTATTAGTCAAATGTTTGACCAAAAAGTTCTATCAATTGTAAGTGAAAAATAAGCAGCATAAAATGTGAAATAATAAGTCAATAATACTAAAGCAGACTATTAACCTAGATACAGAGACAACCAACAACTGCTACTGGATGGGATCAACATTTGCAGATGATCTTGAAGGCAACCAAAGGCAAGACACAGAGGGCTCTACTGCTCAAAAGGATCTTCACTGAGTATGTCCATTGCATATGGATCAAGAGAAATACACGATTTTTGAGAAGAGAAGAAAGGAGTATGAAGTCATTGCTAAGGAGATTGCATATACATGTTGTGTTGGAGCTCCACCTAGGCTGAGTCTTATGTTGCAAAATCTTATGTTTTAGCTATGTTTCAGAGCTTTGTGTCAGTTTTGAGATTTTTCACGGATAGCTTGGCTGAGTCAGTCAACTATGGTGCTTGTAACATTTTACACTGGTGATTAATGGAAAGGTTAGTTACCAAAAAAAAAAAATACTAAAGCAAATAAATTAAAATCGAAAATATAACCTAAATTCAAAATCCAAATGAAAAAGTTTAACATAACTCTTATGTCAATTCCAACATAACTTAAGTAAATATAATTCAAAAGAAAGGGAAAATATAAGTCTATAACCTCGTTCACAAATAAATTCTACTTTAATAATATCTCTCATTATATGCCAAGTTTGTTAATGATTCATTCTTTCTAATGCTAAGAGGTGTAGTTTTAAAAATTAGAATAATAACACAGTTATGCTAAAAGAATAAAATAATATAAAAATAAAAAAATACGAGCAATTACATGGAACCACAAGAAGTAAAGGTTGGAAATGAGAAGAAAGGAAATGAAAGATAAATAATATAAAAAGAAAAATATATTTTAAACAATAAAAATAATTAAAAAGTTAAAATAAAAAAGAAATTAAAATGAATTAAAAAATAAAAGAAGTTAATATTAAAAAAATAAAAAGGAACCCTGTAATTACACCCAATTCTCAGCGCCTCCCCCCCCCCCCCCACCCCCAGAGAATTGGAGAGTGTAATTACACCCTCTCAATTCCCACCTAACCAAGTAATTACTTGGTCAAACAACCAGGCCAAACTGTGTAATTATACCCAATTTCAATTACCTGGTGGCTTTCCAAACAGGCCCTAAATAAATATTGCTCCCTCCGTCCCAATTTAAGTGTCTTAGTTTGACTGGACACGGAGTTTAAGAAACAAATAGAGACTTTTGAATCTTGTGATCTTAAATTAAAGATGTGTGTAGTCCTTTAAATTTTATAGTCTTAAACTTGCGAGGTAGAATGTTGGAATTGGAAAACTTACTAAATATAAAAAGAAACACTCTTTTTTTGGACAAACTAAATAGAAAAATAAGTCACTTAAATTGGAACAGAGAGAGTACCAATAAATCTCTAAAAGATTTCAAATCCAATAAATTAAAGAGAAAATAGTCAAATACCCCCTCAAAGTATACTCGGATTAATTATAACGCACCCAACCTTTGTGGGCGACCTATTACCCACCCCCCCACCCCAGTCTTATTTTTTATGTATTTTTATACCCTTTTTTCGCTGACGTGGCACAAAAAAAATATATAATTTAAAAATAGGCAAGTGGGGGTTTAAAAAACTCATAAACCTTCTTTTTTAAATTATATTTTTTTTTAAACCCCCACCCTCCCTTTCTTCCACATCCACAAACCCTTCTTCTTCTCCAATAAGAAAGAACCCATTGAAGAATACAACCCATTTGCAAATCGAATTGAGTTTTTTTCCTTTTCTGAATCGAGCACAGCCCATTCCTTTTTATGGTTTGATTTGCTTTGAGTTTTTTTAATTGTTTTTCTGTGATGTAAGGAGAGTAAAATGAGGGAATCGAAGTTGTTTGGGGCTGGAGGTGGGGGTGGCGTGAGGCGTGAGGGTGGAGGAGAAGAGGTGAGCTGAGGCGGGGTGCTAATTAAATGGAGAAAAAGAAGGGTTCAATTGCACTTTAAAATTTTAAAAATTTCATGATTCTTGAACCCAAATACGTTGTTTTATTGAAAATATATGTATGATTGATGATGAAATTGAATGTGGGTGTGTTAATGGAGGAAGAAAATTGGTTTTAATTGAGGAAGATAAAGGAAAGAAAAAGAAAAAAAAATTCATGATTCTTGAACCCAAATAGGTTGATTTCTTAAAAATATATGTATGTTTGATGATGAAATGGAATGTGGGTGTGTTAATGGATGAAGAAAATGGGTTTTAATTGAGGAAGATAAAGGAAAGAAAAAGAAAAAAAATTCATGATTCTTGAACCCAAATAGGTTGATTTCTTGAAAATATATGTATGTTTGATAATGAAATGGAATGTGGGTGTGTTAATGGAGGAAGAAAATGGGTTTTAATTGAGGAAGATAAAGGAAAGAAAAAAGAAAGCGGGTCACATGGGGCGGGGCCGGGCCGGGCCATAGTTAGTGGGCCGGGTTGGGGGCCGGGTTGGAGGAGGGAAAGGGGTGTCCGGCCCACCCCCCTACCCAGGTAGGGGTACATAGTGGGCTAAGTGGGCCGGGCCGGATTTTAGTTAGTGGGCAGGGCCGATTTTTAATTATTTAAAAAAAAATTCTAATACTAAAATTTATTAAGTTTGATACTTTAAAATCTAGTTGTTGTCAACTTTATTTTAACCATCAAGTTCCTTAAATTTTACTTTGGTCATATTTTCAATCTATAAATATCATTTATTCTTCTCCATATTGTCTCACAATTCCCTACTCTCCTCTTTCCCTAAATTTCCTACTCATCTAAATCTCTCTCTCTCTCTTTCTTCCAACTTCCAAGTTCAAATTTCAAAATTTATATTTAATGGATAATGATAATCCTCCACCTCCTACTCCAGTCCGAAGATCAATTTCAAGTCCGGTGTGGTTGCATTTTGAGCGAGTAGACGAGGAACATGTTAAATGTCAACATTTTGGTCAAATATATCTCCATAATTCCGAATCGATTTTTGGGGGTACCGGTCTGTTACGCAGGCACTTGGATAAAAGGCACAAAATTGAACTTTGAAGTTTATCTCTTCTTTAAATTTCTCCATCGATGCTAGCGTTTTGAACTTTTCATTTGTAATAAGTTAACCGTTCAAGTTTGTATGTTTTGAATTTAGGCGTTACTAATTTAAGTTTAAAGTTTTATTTTAAATTACTTATGTAGTCTTGTATCACATTCTTAACTTTTTATAATTTTTAGTACTTAAATAGCCGTTGGGAGTCTTCATTCCAACAACATATTCAAGATATACACAAATATACCATTAACATATACAAGATATACACAAATATACCACTTAAATCTTTTTCTTTTTTTTAATAATTCGAAGTGGGCCGGGCCGGGCCCCCGGTGGGCCAGAACACGGGCTGTTGATGGGTCGGGCTACCGGGCTAAATGGCATGTCCGGCCTAGCCCCCTAGTTTTTTCCACTAGCCCAGCCCACCACCCTCTTACCGGTTGGGGGCCGGGGCCGGCGATGGCCGGTTAGGTGGCGGCTCCTGCCGATCCGGCCCAATTGACAGGCTTAAATGTGGGTATGTTAATGGAGGAAGAAAATGGATTTTAATTGAGGAAGATAAAAGAAAGAAAAAGAAAAAAAAAATCATGATTCTTGTGCCCAAATAGGTTGATTTCTTGAAAATATATGTATGTTTGATGATGAAATGGAATGTGGGTGTATTAATGGAGGAAGAAAATGAGTTTTAATTGAGGAAGATAAAAGGGTTGGGGGTGGCCTGAAATGAAGAACAAGAAGAAGGGTTTAGTGATGAAGAAGATAAAGTTAATGGAGGATTTAATGATTAATTAGAGGTTAATTAGTGTAAATATAATTAATAAAAGAAAAATCAAACAAAAAAAAGAAAGGAAAAGAATAAAAAATTAAAATTTAGAAAGTTCCAACGTGGCACTGACGTGGAGCCGATGTGGCGGCGAGTGTGCAACACTCTCCATTGTACAACTGGCCATCTATTTTTTTTTTGTGCCACGTCAGCCCAAAAAAGGTACAAAAATACAGAAAAAATAAGACCTGGGGGTAATAGGTCCCCCGCAAAGGTTGGGTGCGTCATAATTAATCCGAGTATATGTTGAGGGAGCATTTGACTATTATCTCTAAATTAAATGGGTTGCTGTAGAATTTCAAATCAAACTCATATATATGATTCAAATCCGCTTATGTGACATCTTAATACTTTGCCGGCCTGGAATTAGAGCTAATGGCTAGTAAATTTACCCGCGCTTCACGCGATTATGAAAAAATTACTTATGAAATAAAGTTTTGATAAATTTTAATCGATATTATTTTTTCGTGGCATGCATATAAAAATCATTCTATCATATATAACCATTTTTTCTTGTTAGCTCTAGCACTTTCTCACAAAAAGTGGGAAAAAACAATCCTATGCTTAAAAAACATGATAGTTAATTTTTCATAAGCAAATGCTATTTTGAAAACAATTTTATATCTTTGAGTAGAAGCAGTAGACGGGTTCGGCGGAACCCACAAGCTTTTGTTCAAACCTTATATTTGCCTTAAGAAATTTATGTAATATGTATAAATTAGTAGTTTAGAACCCAGTAACTTAAAGGGTTTGAATTCGGAACCCAAAAACCTCAAATTCTAGCTCCGCCTCTGAGTAGAAGGAATGAAATTGTTTGTAATTTAACATTTAAAATGCATGATTAATATTTTATTACTACAAATAGTGAAAGAAGTTTGCGAAACCCGAGTTTGTGCAGGTTTAATAATCAAGCGAGGCTTAGTAGTTATTCAAATGGAGTTTTCCATTGTTTGTTTCCTCAAAAGTGTTGCAAACCTGGCACGGTCCTCATCTTGTGGATAGGTGCAATAAACTAAAGCAAGGTAAAGATAAATCATAACATAGAGCAACAACAATACTTATATAGTTCAAACATTTGCTACATTCACGTTATATTTATATATATACTATTATATATAATTATAAAACTATTAAATTTATGAAATATTTTTTAAATATTTGAAATTTTTTTAGTTCAAATTCAATGGATTAGATTTTATGTTCTAAAGCATTTTATTATTGTCGCTTAGTTTTATTCACTTTATTTTTTTTAACAATTATGGGTTTTTAATGTTCTACTTGAATTTGCTCTAGTAATATAATCTATATAAGTGAAATAAACATATTTTCCTTTGTTCATTTTATTTTATTTTAATCTTTTTACGCCGATATGCATATAAATTTTAAACATAGTTTTCCTTTGTTCATCTTAATATATTGAGTATGTATCCACCTTTGCTTCTCTACCTTTCAAGAGTTACATTTTAATCCTTTCTCCGTTTTAAAAATCTTCAAACTAAAAGGAAAATGCTGCAACAATAACGCCTACTACAAAAGTAATAAGGAAAAGGGAAAAAACACACAAACGGAATCTCTTCAATTAATTTTTGTCTTATCTTTTTCCTTTCTTCTACCTTTCTTTCCCCTTTTTTTCTCTTCTTCTTCTTTCTTGCTGCCTCACCCTTTCATTTTAAGAAAGAGTATTTACTTTTTCTTGTTCTTCTTTCAGCGACATCACATTTTTATAACCAACAACTCCATACTCAAGCTACTCTTTTTCATCCTCAAACTCATCGAAACTATACTAAATTTCATTAAATCTACAAAAAGAAAATTGCTTGTTTCTTTTAAAACATTTTCTTAAGAATTCAACATACAAATATTGTTGGAAAAAGGAGAAAGAATTAAATAGGACGAATTTTCAAGCTTAAATTTCATTTAGAATCCTTTTGATAATTTAGAAATTAATCATTTACTAATTTCTTTTCATTGAAAAGATGTAGATTTATTTGGTAATGTTAATTTAAAATAACATCTTCACCTACTGATGTTGATTTATTTTCCAACCTTAGCGCTAAACAACAAAAAATCTTACATCCAAAAATACAAGATAGAGAAATGAGAAGAACAAATTGTTCAAAAACTTTAGTACCTAGAGAAACTTGTTTTCCATTAAAGAAAGTTCATTTTTTTTGGAGATCAAAATAAACGAAGAAGAGGATAACACAAAAATAATAATCAGAAAAACAATAGTAAATAAAATCACCAAAAAACAAAATAGGAGAATATTGCATCCACATATAAACTCATTACTCACCTATTTCCAATCTGCAAACAAAAAAAATCACATCCATGTATAAAGAATAAAATAATAATGTTCTAGAATTTTTTTTTTTTTTTTTTTTTTAAAACATAAACATAGAGTCCAAAAAAACTCACCTGACGTAAAATTGAATTTGATAACATGAGTCCCGGACAAATGCATAGTAAGGCTTGCATAGTAAACTATAAATAGAAATAGATAAGTAATTTTAAAGGCATATTATCTTTAATGCTGCAAGCCATAGCTCAAAATCTCTTTGAAAGTATGAATAGTTTGGAATGTAAAAAGCCTTGAAAATTAACGTCTTTCCTCTTTCATTTTCTAAGTAACATAACAACCATCTCCTAATTGAACTAAAGAAACGTTTCAAACGTATAATAAGGAGCAACAATGATCGTGGGCTTATTCAGACAAATGCAAAGGTGATATGGGATTGAGTGCTGCATTTATTGTAGGAGGCTTTTCTTAATTCACAGGTTAGTAGCATATATAAATGAACCAAAAATGCAATAAAAATTGAGAAAAATGCCAAAAAAAAAAGGAGAAAAAAGATAAATACAAATGCTTGTCATAGAGAGGTGTCACATCACCTTGTCTATGCCTAACTTTATATTATACTAGTAAATACACCCACGCTACGCGCGGTGCATTAGTCATTTTTCAAATCGCAGTTGCTAATAATTTTTTCTATGTCAAAACCCTCGCTAGCTTGTTGCTATTTCAATATTTTCATCATTGTAAGTAACTATTTTCGGAAGCCATCTCTTTTCGAAGTTATCTCAACAAAGGTAAAACGTAGATGCAATAGATATCATAGTCAATACCAGGAAGTACTGCATTCAGCACTGAGTAGAACATGCAAGGACATAGAAAACACTTTTCCCAATTCTTCTTCCTAGACAAAAAAATAAAATAAAAGGCACTATAGATCAGACATGGAAAGTAACAATTCGAACTAAATAAATCAACAGAAAAAACTAAACTCCGTATCTTTTTTTAATCGTCATCCCAAATACACCACAAAGTACATATAACAGCAACCAGATCAATCGGATGCAGAACAAATTAGCACGGCCTTGATTACAAAATGGTGGAAAGAAATGTCTTAATACATAAAATAAACAATGATAAATCATTTCTTAAGTTTGGAGTTCTATAATCAATGGAAAAACATAGAAATTAAAATATTAGCCTTCAAAAATGAGTATGAAGCCTCCATAACTTTGATTGTTTCTTAAAAATTCTAATCTTGAATGAACCGGTAAATAATAATTGAGATTGGAGTCTCTTCTTTCATGAATTTGAAAGCAAGTGGATACTCTTGAAAAGAATGAGCAAGTCTCGGGAACATATCTATATAACCCATGTCTCACTTGTAAAGCTTACATGTAGACCAAGATAATCAGCTATATTTTCTGACCACCCCCGTATCTGTTCATATAAGATCCTGTGCAAAAAAATCGAATTAACATCAAACATTATACATAGGTATCATAAGCATTAGAAAGTCAAAAAATAGATATTCTGGGTCGTATAATTCGTACATGCATAAAATAATTCTTTAGAGAAAGCACCTATATATACATTCAACAAATTGTTGGGCAATAGAAGAGCTCAAACTTGCACATTGTAAGTGGGTCCTCCATGTTAGATAAGGAAAAAAATGTATCAAATATCATGATGAAGAAACCTGCAATGGGATCATCAAATAGGCTTATAAAAATTAAAAAAAATCAAATCAGGCAATTCAAGCACCAAAAGAAATATCCGCAGAAGAAAATATTAAATATTTAAAGTTACAACTCTCAAGAATCAAGAGGAAATACAAAAATATCAAACTTAAAAACATTCAACAAAACTACCCTCAGCTATATATGTGAGTTTATGCAAGATGTTGTCACACTAAATAACACAGAAAGCTTCAATTAAGATAAGAACACCGATTCATTTCACCAACTTATGTAACCCCAAAAGAGCTTCTATGAAATATTTTGAGTTATTCATATTCCTTATAATGAAATGTTTGTTTAACACAATCAAGAAACTAAAACCCCACAACTTGTGTAGTTATGGGCCTTCATACTGGAATGTGGATAGCTAAAGTTATTGTTGGGTCCATCCCTTATTTTAGGGAAGAAAACACTTCCCTTGTTTTGAGGAAGAAAACACTTCCCTTGTTTTAAGGAAGAAAACATCTTCCTTTTATTTTTTGTCAGGCTTTCTTGATCCCAAAAAATCAAAAGGTTATCTCATATAAATAGAAGCTTTTTTTTTTAAAACACCAAAATTTAAAAGACAAATCAAAAAAAAAAATCTAAAAAAATACTCTTAGTGAAAGGCCCAAGTAAGAGAGGTCTTTGGGAAAAATTTTTTGGAAAAATTCTTGAGTGTCTGGGGTGGGGGTTGTGAGGTTAGTGTTTCCTTTTTTTTCTTTAAAAAGTCCAAACAATGGGATTTCTCCCTTGAGGGGGAACCCCATTAGTTTTTTTATTCTTCGACATCAGCGTAAGTAGGTTGCTGGAGGGTTTGGATTTAATGGTCCCGTACCCCAAAACTTTCCCCCCCCAAAATGGGGGATTTTTTAAAACCCCAAAAATTAAAAAACAGTTTGTTGTGATTTTGAAACGAGGGAGGCGAAATGGGCGGCACCCGGAAAACGGACGTTTTTAGGAGTGCATTAAGAAATAGGAG
>NW_026716846.1:0-15585 GCF_029784015.1 Lycium ferocissimum | reverse complement strand
TGGAATTTTGTAAATTAGTTCCGGTAATTTAAAACAAGATTTATAACCAATTGGGCTCAAAAAAAAAAAAAAAAAAAAAATCAAGGCCCAACCCAAGGGGTGGCCGGCCATGGCATGAAAAAAAAAATAGGAAAAGGATCCAAGCCCAATATAATTTATCCGTGTGATAAATTAATAAAAAGGGGCAATTATTCATCAAATCCCTAGAATTTTCAAGACAAGAGAAAGAGAGAAAACAAAGAAAAACAAGAAGAACAAAGGGAGGGCCATTCGGCCATAGTCCCAAATTTTTGCCTTCAAAAATATTGTTCCAAAAATTATTTTCTTGTGGTATTTCCACTAATTCAAGGCTCCTCTACAACTTGGTGTAGTTGTTTTGGAATATTAAGCATTAGTTTCATCAATTCAACACTCGAGTTAAGTGAAGAAGTTGGAAGGAAAATGTAAGAATTCATCCCTTTTATTTATGTTATGAAGGTTTGTTTGTGTTGTAGTATATGAAAATGAGTAGAATATATAGAAATATGGAAGTTTGCAAAGTGGGTGTGCATGTGTGTGTATACGTGTATATGTGCTATGTGGTGTAGTTTGGGATGAGTTGAATTTTATGTTGTATTTTAGTTGTGGTTATTGTGGAACTTGTATTGAAAATGAAAGTTGAACGAAAATTGGATGAAGTTGGAAAATTGCCATGTTGGCCGTGTGGTATATGGGTGACGAATAATGATGGATTTATTTTGTTTAGTATGTTAATTGTATTGTTGTGATCCTTATAATGTAAATGAAGATTATAGGGGTTAAGTTGGCACGAAAATGGAACGTAGAGAATTATGTCATATTAATGTGAATTTATGATATTAAGATAATGAAGTTGTTTAAGTGTAGATGATTGTTGTTGATGATGAATTAGTGAGTAGAAAATGTGTTGGGATGGTTTTGTTGCACATATAGGAATTTTGGATGGAATATGGAATTGTTGAATATTGGCTATAAGGCTTGGAATATTCTTGGCTTATGTTTGAATGGTCATAAATTAGTATTTGAATATGAAAATATTGATTGTTATAGCCCGTATTTCGTGTGTTCGGATATTGCGGGACAATGGTGAGAAGTTAACGATAAGACTATGTCCTAAAACAATTTTAATGTACGAGTTGTTGATATTATTTATGAACATTGGTATTATGGGAAATATTGAGAAAGGCTAAGGGCAAGAAGAGAAAATCCGCAAAATGGGCCGTGGAAAGAATGCGGAAGGTTAGGGACAAAATGGTAATATCGAGGAAAGTCGAGGGGTAAAATGGGAATTTCACATGAGTTTCATGAAAGTTCCAAGAAGGGCATATGGATCATGTGAAAAAAAAAAGGAAAAATAATGGGCATGTGCCCCTCACATGTTGTAGGAATATATATATGTAGAAAGATGACTAAGTCATCTTTTAAGAAAAAATCAAGAAAAAGAGGAAAACTCTAGAGAAATAAAGAAAGGGGATCATGTGTCCATATTCTTATCTTGAGGGACTAAATTATAAATATGGAAAGGTTGTGGAAGACATGTATATATATAAGGGTCATCTTTTAATTGATGAAACAAGAAAGAAAGAACAAAAAAAAAAAAAAAGAGAAAGAAGAGGAGTAGAGGAGGGTTCGGCCATGGCTAGAAAAATCTAGCCATGGAAAATGAAAAACATTCTCTTTGATATTCTAGCTCATTTGGACAACATGGAGTGGTTGAGTGGAGCAAGAAAAGCATTGGTTATGTAAGTTGGAAACCTTAGCCAAGCCAGGGTTGGAGTAGAAAAGGTATGTGTTCAATCCTCTTTTACACATGTTAACGGTGATTGTGAATGTTGAGTATATGGAAATGGATGAAAAACATGAAAACATGCATGATGGAATGGTGGTCGTGTGGTTGTAAGTGAGCCGTGGGTGTGTGTAGTGTTGCATGGAAGATTGAATTAATTTCACGTAGAATGTTGCTTGTCATGGTAATACGTAGAAAATATGGAAAATCCATGGAAAGATGCATGTGTGGCCGAATGGTATGTATGTTGTGTGGAAAATGAACAAAATTTCTATGTAGTAATTTGGTTGTTGTCAACATGTATTCTATGATGAAAAATGAGAACTTGATAGTTAAGGTAATGTTGAAAGAGTTACGGGCTGATTTGGAAGCCAACGTGAATTGGCGTCGTTTTAATTATGAAAATAATGTTGTTAGAATGCGTGTTGGGTTAGTTTATGAATTTGGGAACAAGAAATACATTAAAGATCGTATCTAGGAAAGTTGAGGAGTTTTCGGATGGAGTAGGGAAGTGATGAAATTGTGGGATATTGTATAGATTGCTTGGAATGTTCTCGGCCTATGTTTGCATGATCTTAAATTAGTATATGAATATGAAAATGTTGATTGAGTTGTTGGAAGATTATGTGAGTTGAATGTTGAAATATTGTTAGAGTCGTTGCTAGTATTGTTGTTGGTTTGGCCGAGTTTCATTTTTCGGGTTGTTGTTTATTGAAATTGACCAAGTTGAACTTGGTGGGGTGGTGTATTTACATGGGGATGCTGCCGAAATTTCGGTAGACGAGTATTACTTCAAGATTCAACCTTTAAAGGCTTCTAATTAAGGTTTGGTAAATGTGACCAATTTGTAGATTTGCGGATTTGGAACTTGAATTTGGAGTCGCATGAGAAGCGAGAAAAGGTATGTAAGGCTTCCTTTCCTTCTTTGGCATATCTTAGACATAATAGGCTTGAATACGTGCCTCGGGACCACTCTAATTCTAGAAATCCGAGTTTGAAATCAACTACTATTCATTCGGTAGAAGATTGAAGTAAATGCTCATGAATAGTTAAAAGAATTGTCAAAACACCTAGAACTTGCATGAATAAGATCCGACAACCCTAAAACTCTCATAAGTAACGTCATGGAATGTAACATGCATAAATTGTGTACGCCACCTCATTTGACTCGAGGTGGGCCCGCTATTCCCTAGGTTCCTCCTATGGCTCCATTTGGTTTATTTCGATATTACCGTTAAAGGAAACTTTTTTGGACATCATTCCGACTACTAAATAATAGTTGTTTTAATTAATCCCTCGATTCCAAGGCATGAGTTTCTTCATAAAAGTTCCTAAATGTTTTCCAAAATATTTATTCTTCTCCAAATAATCCAAGTTTTGCAATTCTTTTTTGAAAGTTTCTATATCTAGAACGACGACTACGATTTTACAATGACAAAGATGATGCGAAATATGAGAAAATGTCTATGACATGATATGACATGACAGGATATGATATGATACGACATGACATGACATGATATGACACGACATGATATGATATGACATGATATGATATGATACGGTACGTTCTCTTAATGTTACTCTCCGTTGGTAGTCTCGCCTTATGATTATTGATCCTCCAAGGTGAGACAAAGCGGCCATGATTACTCCATAATGCGATCGGAGGTTTCCGACCTTACGTCACTCCGACGAATACATGACTTTCTTTGGGCTCTACGCATGCCATACCAACGTATGTACATGGGTTGGGGGGATGGGATACATGTATATGGGGGAATGGGAAGGAGACATGCTTTCATTGCCACCTCGGTCATCGGCCTCATCCCGGACGCGGGATAAGACGCGGATTTATGGGCGAGCCGACGTATTTCGGCGCTACGTGGGCGAGCCGACTTGTTCGGCGCCATGATACCATATGACCGTTTACAAGCATGCATGGCATCCGCCCCAGGGGCACTCATATGCACGGGATATCGGCACATTATATGATCCCTATGTACCGAAGAATCTTTTACATGACATGTTCCATATGCACACCTTACTCCCTTATACGTGATATGTCTCATACGTACAGGATGCCCTCTCACATGATATGCTCTACATCTCCATACTGCTGTTACACATGATTACGTCTCTTTTTGTTACCATCCATGCCTTACATACTCGGTACATTGCTCGTATCCGACCCTCTTCGTGGGGTCGCGTTTCATGCCGCGCGCAGCGAACCCGGTGGTATCAAACCAACTAGCATAGAAGATGTCCAGCGGGGTTGGTAGGCTCCACTTGTCCCCGAGTACGCCGAGCTTCAGCATGTGCCATGATGTTTTGTTCGGAGTTAGAGACTTTGCGTACGTAGTCGCGGGTATTGGGTTGTCATGTCTTGTCGGCTCCAATCTAATATATTATTATGTTTCGTGTCTCGAGTCTTATATAATGGCATGCATTCTAGTTATGGAAAAAAAAAATTCCTATGTATTCATTTCTCTACTAATTCATAAGTTCATATGTGTAATAAGAGTTCGGGTTCGAAATCCGAATAATGGGGTCGGTGCCCATCACACCCTAGTAAAGTCGGTGTGACAAAGTGGTATCAGGAACGGTCGGCCTGGTTTGGCGATGTCAAGCAAAGTCGTGTCCGTAGAGTACCAAATTTATGGGTGTGAAGCCGGCCACATCTATAGACAGGATTTAGGGGCATCTAGGAATTATTGACCTTCTTTCTCGTCATTAGATCGTGCGATAGAGCCAAGTCACCAGGAATGAAATCCTTATACTAATCGATGAATTCACAGCGCCGATTAAAAAAAAGGCGAATGATGATATGGAAGTCAAAAGAGTTAAGAATATTACGATATATTTGTTTGTTACGTTTAGGGAGCCGTATAGGAAATAGTTATGTATAACACAGGAAAGTGACCATCGGGATGGTAAAGGGTAAAACGGTCATTGTAGAAGAAAGGACGTGATTACAAAATGTCTCGGAAGTTATAAAGTTTTGATTGACCTTCCCAAGCTCGAGTAGTAAAGGCCATAATGGGAAAGTCTAGACGCGAAAAGACACGTTTAAGGCACCGAACCCCACCATTTCGAGGTTGCCGTGCTCGGCCGGGAGCCCTGTGACGGGGCGACGGGGAAGTAAACTAAAAGTTTTACAAAGTGAGATATAAGGGACAAATGAGAAGCTAAGAGTGACCTAAGGAAATCAGAGTATACGGAATGGTTGGAGACTATAAGAGGACATACAGGACTGTCACACCCCAATCTTGATCAGGGTGTGATGGGCACCCGACCCTTATCTAGGGCCGAGCGAACGCTCTGACTCTTATTCCATGCGTAAATTTTTTTTTTCCTCTAAGTCAAATACACATGACAAAGCTTACTAAAAATATTCTTTCTGTTGCTTTCCGAGCAAATTGAATTTGTAACTGTATAAAACTTATATCATAATACAAACCTAGACACGTTGGCACATGAAAATGCATCGACTTACACCCACGACTTCGTATACAAAGTCTCTAACCGTAATCGAAATCACGGCACGTGTACTACGCTACACTCCGGCCAAATGGAGCTTGCCAACTTTGCTGGAACATCTTCTATATTACTTCAACCCGTACTCGGGCGCACAACGGCATGAAAACGACCCCCCCCGAAGAAGAGGGGCCGCACGGGCAATATGCGAGTATGTAAGACATGAATAATAATACGAATAGTGAACATAAGTATGAACAACAATACCATGGGATTATATAATGCGTGATGAGATAAGAGGATAACACCGTACATACGGACGGTAAATGCGGATAGAAATATAAAGCATATCATAGGTTGAAAGAAACACCCGTACACGTGCGTGCGAGGGGGATACCATGCATGCCTAGCTTCTTTTCCTTTTTTTTTTTTTTTTTTTTTTTTTTTGAACACGGTGTTTCTTATTCTTGTACATAGAAAACAGATACTTTTCGGAAAATGGTACTTTTTACTCGCATTTACGTATGCCGAATTCATCGGCTCCCACCCCTCCCAACGGTGTCCCAAGTATATCACATTATATATATATATATATACATCACATAGGACAGGGCACCGCGTACGGCTCTCCCATATCCCGCGTCCGGCATCCCGCGTCCGTGATGGGAATCCACTCGAATCGTGGTGATAAACAGATTGCCCTTCCCTTTCCCCCATATACACGTACATATACATACACATATCCATACACATACATGTATCATACAAACGGCATGCATGGGAGCCCAAGGAAAGTCATGTGTCTATCGGAGTGACGTAAGGTCGGTGACCTCCGATTATATTATGGATTAACCGGAATCGCTTTGTCTCACCTTGAAGGAACGAGTATTTTTAAGGCGAGACTATCAACGGACGCCTATCATTAAAAGAAAACATGGAATGAAATCATGGACATCATATGCATTTATTTGCAGACTTTGGAATCTTTAGAAAATAATACCATAGCTAAGGAGTAGAATTAAAGATCAAGGACTAGTTTATCACTTTCATGCTCGCATTGGATTCTTGACTTAAGGCTCATAGTCATGGAGTCATCCTTGTTATGCTTATCATAGACATGTTCCTTCCTTTACATCATCGTTGTCACTTTCATCATGGAAATATTCCCCTTAGATAGTTACAACATCCGTCCCGTCATATGTTCGTATGCTTCGGGTTCTAAAAGTTTCTACAGATACCGTAGTCATGTTTGTGGGTCGGGGTCCGCCCGTTTGTATGTGATTCATACGTTTCATATGATTATCGATTGGCGTCCTTAAGCGTGCCCCCGTATGTTACTATGGCCGATATGGCCCATCTGTTCGCATGAGTGTGTTCACGCGATGTACATTCCGCCTACTTCGATTCTCGATGTGATGCTTGACACGGTTCAATCTTGGACCGCATTTGTATGATATCCGCTTTTGATTACTCCAGTAACGTCTATTACGTCCGATTATGTGCGTACCATACCGAGGTTCGATGTAGTTTACATGCCTCTTTCAGCACCGCCCGCCGCCCACGGGCTGGGTCAGGGACAAAAGTTGTATCGTAGCGTCCGTCCCTCGGAATGGTCATGTTTACCGTGTTGATCGTAGAGTCTTTGAATTTGTGCACCACATCTTAGATGAAAGAGGCTACCAAAATTTCGGCAGGTGTTACTTTTCTTCGGATCTTAGATCGTGCCACGAGTTTAGCTTGGCCGTTAGGATGACTTGTCCGACCGATTGTTATATTTTTCGAATGCCTCCGATAATCAGGGCGACCCGCCGCCTAGCATGGGCAATGCAACTCCATGCAGTCCCAGAGACCAGCCGGCTCGAGGGTTACCAAATGCTCATAAGAACTTCGTGCCCCATTTATTCTTTTCAAACTACCATTATCTAGGGGCCGGGAGTTCCACCATATTTACAACATTATTTCCCTGTACCGAGTACCGAGGACAGGACGCGAGGGAGGCTGCACAGCTGTATTGACGACTATAGTTCCAAATAAGTGCTCACTGACGCTGGCACGAGGCGAAGCGACGATGATGCACGGATGTACCTTCCGTGATTTTTATCCATTTCACATCCAAGCCCGACGAGACCCCCTAAATGACTTCATCGGGGAGATGAGGCGCTACACTGGCTGTGGCCTCAGTAGACCGAGTCGGTCCGAGCTTTACATCGTATTTTCATTGTGTTCCACGGGTATTGCTCTTAATTGGTACGAGTCCTGGGGAATTAAACATGGGGAGAGGATAGCCCCCGCCTACGCGGGGACGAGTTCATCTTTCCCTGCCCTCCGCCATATTTCTTGCCCCCAGCCGCGAGGGCGATGGTTTTCTTGCTCCAAAAATTATACCATGTTAAAGAGGACCACTTGAAGTTTGATTCTGAGATACAGGACCAAATAATTTTCCTTGATCAATTTCCATGGCCTCAATTTTTTTTGTCGTATGTCGATGGCAAGACAGACAGATATGGATATTGCCGTCTTCTTTTTTTTTTCTTCTTGTTCGGAGACTAAAAGATGACTCGAATATATATATATATCCATGTCTTCACTTATATTTTCATATTTATGATTTAGTCCCTCGAATAAACAAAAAGGGGTGGATATTTCCACTTCTCCAGTTTTCTAGAGTTTTCTTCTTTTTCTTGATTTTCTTTCGACTGTGGTCTCCGCAGCCCCCAGTCCTCAAAGTAGACGGTCTTTGACTACCGCCATGCCCCGGTGTTCACATTGTGGAGATCGCACCTGTGGAGCTAGGATTTTTTTCCTTTTCCTTGAAAATTTATAAAGGCCATATTATGCGAGATTGTCCGCAAGTATCCGCTTGCTGTTCGTCATCTACCTGTATGCCGCCTGGCCGGGCCGGCCCGCGCCGTGGCGGGAGGTTCGATTTAGCGGTCCTTCGAACCGCATATATGCTTGAACCCGTAGGCATCGTGACCCGTGTATATTATTAATCCTTCTTGATGAATGTGTGTCTCGATATATTCTATTATTATTTTATGTGATCTTCTTTATTCCGCGCATGGGTAAAAGTAAGGCAAGAACCCGAATTAGTGGGACCATTTGACACGGACATATATATGCGCGAATATAAGGAATTTGATGGCCGAGACGGTAGACCGTATAGACAGGAGGGCAAAACGATCCCTTAGGCCTTAGCCTTGAAAAATTTTCCGAAAATTTTTCCACCAACTTAAATTACGTGACGAAGGTCGGTGGGGGGCCGACGCCATTAATATTCGCACCAAAAATGCATTAAAGTTTCAAGTTAAGCGTGCCGAACCAGGGTACTTCGGGATGGGTGACCCCCGGGAAGTATGTCGAAAATTTTCCCAAACATGGAGATATGGGCCAAATAAAAACTTTTAACCTAAGTGAAATTTGTATACAGGGTGCTCGTAAACCCTCAAGAGGTAGAACAGCACCTAATCGTTAATAGAAAAAATTTTGTGGGTGATCGTATACCACATTTTGCGCCCGATTTCGATGAAGCCCTATCCATTATGCCTTTATATTTTCGAATCCGATTATATTATCTCGATGTACCCCTCCGTACGCTAACTCCTCTTGGAATCCGTCCGACGTGTTTCGTACGTCCGATTTCTTCTACCGTCCGATATATTCGTATGTCAGATTACGCCATTTTATGTACATTATTCGGTTATGAATCTGTTTGATATGACGTCGGAGTATGAATTTGTCTGCTATGCTTCTGTACGTCCGAATCTGAATACGTTTTGTCCGATATACTTCTATACGTCCGATTTTGATGGCAAATTTGTCTGATATATTTCTGTACGTCTGACTCCGATCACGGATCTGTCCGGTTTACTTCCATACGGCTGACTTTGACTACGGACCTATCCGGTAAAGTTCAGTACGTCTGACTCTCTAATGACGGGCTCGGTCCGATATGCCACCGTGCGTCCGGTTCCTCGATTACGAATCTCAAGATAACGTCGATTATGCTTCTCTCGTACTTTGTACTTCGGATTCCCCACCGTCCGACATCCGTCTCATCCTCTCGGTCCTAAAGCATTCCGTTTTGCCATATGTCCTATTTAAGATTATGCAACCCGCCGGACCAAAGGTTCCGAGCGGTCCTAATATAGTAATATCGTAGAATGATGGAAGGAGTCGGAAAGAAATGCTCAATCTCTAATAAAAATGAGAATAAGTTGGCGAGACCTCCCCGACTTATCCCGATTTACAAGAGAGCATTTAACATTCGAGGACGAATGTTTTAAAGGGGGAGGATGTTGCATCCGATTTTTGCACATTTGGAAAGTTTGGAATAATTTTTGCTTGTAAGAAATAAGGCCACATTCGGATCTTACTAGTATGAATAAGTCGGCTATGGAAACTTTGAATTATCGAGAAAGGTTAAGGGCAAAGTCGGAATTTGGAAATTTGTTTCATGAGATTACGAAACAGCCAATGTCCCAAAAAAAAAAGAGAAAATCAAGCCCAAAGAGAAGGGGTGGCCGGCCATATGGTGGCTTGGGAACCCATATGATTAATCCATGTGATTGATTATATAAAGAAGGTAAGATTCAAGAAACTTCAAGAAAAAAACAAAGGAAAATCAAGAAAAAAGGAGAGCCGTTCGCTCTAGAGAAAGAGAGAAGAAAAAGGAAAGAAAAATTCTTGGAGCCTCAATCCTTGACTTAAAAATCTTGTTCTTCTTGAATTCGTGACAAGTTCAAGGTGCTCTTCGACGTGGCATAATTGGTTTGGAAGAAGAACTTCGCTTGTGGAAAGTTGAAATTTCAAGAAAAGGTAAGATTCTTATGTTTTATGTTATGGAATGAATTTATGTGTTATAATGATTTGAATTGGGTGAAAATCATGGAAGTATGGTGTGTGTGTGCATGGCCATGTGCATGTGTAAGACCATGCATGGCCGTGAGTTTGGAAGTGAGAAAGAGCAAGAATTTCATGTCCTATGTTAAAGAAGGTTATATGTATGTTGTTGTTACACCTCGCATTTTGCGCGTATTTGGAAAATTGGAAATAACTTCGATTTTAAGGAATAAGGTCATGTTTGGATTTTTTCTTAAAATGAGTATGTCGGATATGGAAGTTTGAATGTGGGAAAAGGGAGGAAGTCTAAGGGCAATTTTGGGATTTTTTGAAATGTGCCTCGGAAATTACAAAATAGGATCCGCAACCAATTGGGCTCAAAAATTTATGGAATTGAGGCCCAAATTAAAGGGCATGGCCGGTTGCTAAGGCCCAAATCCATGTCCATTAATTTTTCCATGTGATTAATTAACTTAAGGGGCCATGCTTTATATATATCACTTTATCCTTTAGAATGTTCAAGAAATTAGAAGAAGAGAAAAACAAAAGGGAACAAGAACAAAAAAAAGAGAGCCATTCGCTGGATAGATAAAATTTACGAAAATCTTGAATCCAAACCTGTTTCCTTGTGATTTTTATACCAATTCAAGGTTCCTTTACGCCCTTGGCGCAATTAGTTTGGAAGATTAAGTCTTGCTTTCTTTTTGGACAAGTTGTTCTAGTGAAGAACTTTGAAGAGAAAGGTAAGAGTTCATTCTTTTTTTATGTGTGTACGAATGGCTTATATGTGTTCTAGTATGTTAAAAAGGAATGAAATTCATGGAAAACTTCAATGGGAAGTGAGGCCGTGTGCATGGCTACATAGCCGTGTGTGTATGTGTGTTGTATAGTTATGGTGAGTTAAAAATTACGTTGGATTCTAGTTGTGTTTATGGAGGAATTCATGTTGAAAAAGGAGTTGAAATAAAATCAAAAGTTGGAATGTAGTAGTCCGGTGGTATGGTCCTAGGAACATGGCAATGAATTAATGTTATTTGGTATGTTTCCATATCCTTATAGCGTAAATGGAGGTTTAACGTTCAAGTTTGGCATTAGAATGGCTTATATGTCGTTATAAGAGAATATGTGTTCTAATGGTTATGATGTAATTATGGAAAAATGCTTGTTTATGTGCTAGTTATGATTGTTATTAATGAATTTGATAAATGATCATGTGTTATGAATATGTTCGTCAAGAATGGAAGTTTCGGATGAGCCATGTTTCGGGAAAGTCTTATATTTTGCAAGTAATATGATAAATTATATGTAATGCTCCTAATGGAAGAGTGATCTAATGATGATGGAAATATCGATGTTGGCTTAAAAATGCGAAGTTATTTGTAGTTGTCGCTATGCGTAAAGGTGCCGATTTGTGCTAATATATGATTCTAGTTGATATTTAATGTTGTTGGCTCATTGGAGAGATAAATACATTTATAAAATGGGAGTGTCCGTCGAAATTTTGTTAGACAAGAATTAGTTCAAAATGAAATGCCTAAGGCCTTATGGTTAACTTATGGTAAAAACCATTTGTAGATTTTGACGAAAAGAGATTTGAGTTTTGGAGAACGTTAAAGGCGGAAAGGTATGGCCCTATCTCTTTCCTGGCATGATCATGTACTAGGGACGGACTCGCAAAAAGCGTTCGCCTTTCGGCCCGCGTTCGAAAATGCCCTTTTTCCGTTCAAGAGAATTGAATCCTTTAAGTATGTTTTGATTGAAAGGTTATGTAAAGAAATTGTAAGGAAATTATGAATCGTCCTAGGACCTATATAGATGATTCCATACGCCTAAATACATGACTCAAGCCCATCGCCTCGGTTGTCCCGAGGTGGACCCGCTAAAATTTTAAATGATTAGTTTTGAGCGGTTTTTTTTAGAAACATTTTAACTACTATTTTAACTACTAAATGAAAATTGTTTTAAATATTTCCTTAAGTCTTATAAAACCTTATTTTGGACTATGAAAATGATCATAGAAAATTTCTCCGTAATGCACTGGCATAATATGATTCCGTCCGATTTCCTTGCTTGATTTGCTATTTGTTATGCTTCATCGAGTCTCCGGAATCTTGATGGTATCTTATTGCATTTAGTCTCTCACTACCCACTCGTGATGCAATGTTTCCCCCAAGGTCTTCCGCATTGTTCGCCGTGCTCCGGTGGAGGGGTAATATACGTGCATTTGGTGTATGTTGTGCCATGTACGTTTTGTTATGATTACTTCGATACATGGCCATCTCTGTTATGTTATGACCGTTATGCTTGCGGTGGGCGCGTCGTGGGGGCGACCAATTTTCCGAGTCCCCAAATCTTGGTATGTTTTCCGCATACACTATTTACAATTATGTATGTATTTTGATTATATTCATTTTGTTCATTCTCCGCATGTTCCGATTTCGATTTTGTTTATTACCGTTCGCTTTACATATTGATTTTTTCCGTACCGAATTTCTTTCTTCTGGGTGAAAATCATCCGCCCGAGGTCATCTATCGTACTACAACGCTCCTTTTGTTCGGAGCTGTGTGTGTATGTACATTTGGATTTCCACGACGGGCCCCCGTCCCGTCATATGTTTACGTAGGTCCGTAGACACGTATAGCGGGTTCCGAGTATGTTTTGTAAGTTCGGTACGTCGGGGATTGTATGTATACTTTATGACCCGCCCCGATCGGCTTCATGTCATATCGCTCGCGCGTCCTATGATATCCTTAATTATTATATATGTTTATTTTGTATTACGCTATGTGGGGTAAGGGTACGTACGAGTGTCCATGCACGAGTCATGGGGAGTCGGGTCGTGTGTAATATGTAGAAATGATGAATTCATGGAAGCATGTGAATATGTGGTATGGCCGTGCATGGCATATATATATATGCGTGTGTGTGACCGTGTGTGCTTGGTCAGTAGGTAAGGTAAGGATTGAGTTAATTTTATGTGATATTCTAGTTGTAGATGTTGGGAAATCTATATTAGTAATGAAAGTTAATGGCTTGGGTGAGAGTTGGGGATGTGGAGTGTGGAACCGTGTGTGTGTGTATATGTGTGGCGTGTGGTGCTATATGTGTAGGGAAATTGGTTGAGTTTATTTAGTATGTTAAGTATGTTGTTATGATATTGCAAAATAAATAGACGACTAATGGTTTTGTTGGAATGGAAGAAGAGTGGATGTGGCCGTGTAGTATGGATGATTTGAGATAGGCATGAATTATTTTGTTTGACATGTTAATTGTGTTGTAATGATGCTTATAACATGAATAAAGGATTAATGGTTTGAGTTGGTATAGATTTGAAAGTATGAGAGTTTTAAATGAAAGTTATTGTATTATGTCGGAAAGTAGATTAATGTGTCTTATTGTGTTATTGATATTGTTGATGTTGTTATTGGGTTGTCGTGTTGTTTTGAGCCGAGTTGAACCTCGGGGGTGTCATATTAATAGGGGAAGTCTTTAGAAATTTCGGTAGCCAAGTATAACCCAAAGCTTGAAATGTTAACTTACATGAATAGTAACCGGCAAAGGTAACCATTTGTAGATTTCCGACGAAACGGAATTGGAGACTAAGCGAGCACCGTACGTCCGCAAGGTATGTAAAGCCTACCTTTCCTTCTTCGGCATGTCCTAGTCATACTAGGTTAAAATCGGGACCTCGGGATAATTTTCTCTTGGAAATCCGAGATTGATCTTGAGTACTATTCATTCAAATAAGTAATTGAATTATATTCTTCCTATTTTGTTGAAAGAATGCTCAAACCTTCATAACTTTCGCTTAATGTATTCGAATCACTTCGAACCTTTCTTAGATGACTTTATGGAGCCTAACGTCGGTAAATTAGGGTCCGCCGCCTCGACTTGACTCGAGGTGGGCCCGCACGTCCCGAGGCTCCCTTATTTGGTTTGTTTGACACTCTTTCCGTCCGATATGAAAAAGAAATGTTTGTCTATGATGCTAAGGTCCGTTTAAAATGGTCGATAAGGTTATGTGAACACTTGTTGCGAATGATAATAATTTTTCGAAGAATGACCTACGATGGGTTTTTGAAAAAAATGATAATTTAAAAGTCCGTAACTTTTTGTATATTAAATTTTGACTCACCCGACATTCGTTTTAAGCCTTCTATACAATGGTATATGTATGTGAAATTATGCTTCGAGTCCGGAAACTTATTTTGGGATATGCATATGGTTTCGCACTACTCACCGTGCCATTTATTATGGTTTTCGTTCGCCGTGCCGTCGGTTTTGTGATCGCGCGCATTATGACATATTCGCGGCGTATGATGTGTTACGGTTTCCGAGACCCGCCTATATAGGGCCGATTACCGTCCATGGTGTTATGATGTGATATGGCTTCCGATATATTCTCGATGATACGATGTGTGTGATGTTATGATGTGTCCGAGGACGTACGGAGATTTGAAAGCTTCGGAGTATGATGTGTCAGGCACCATGATCGGTGACCACGTATTCCGAGCTTTATGCATGATTTTTATTTGCATTCGTACATTTGTATTTCGGCACGGGTTTGATCTTGCCATTTTCTCGTATTTGTTTCGTATCTCTCGATCCATTTATGATTTGAGTTACTCGTACTCCGCTTACATACTCGGTACTTTCATACCGACCCCCTCGTCTTCGGGGGTCGCGCTTACATGCCCGCAGTACAGACGCACGCGTGGTACGCCACCGCCAGGACCTCTCGTTTGGTCAAGCCGGGAGTGCTCTCCGATCCTAGGCCGATACTTTTGGTATATACCCTTTTCTATTGTATATTCCGTACATTTGCCATCGCCGGCACGTGGCCCCGTCCCGTCATGTTCGTATGCTTGGTCTCCGTTTTGCAGGCCGTAGAATGCTCATGGTCGCGGGTCCATCGTTTGTACGTGGATTCCGGTTTGTCCGTATATGATTCCGATTGGCGTCCAAGCGGCCCCGTATGTTACTATGGCCGATGGCCCATCCGTTCGCACGAGTGTGTCCGGGCGATGTACATTCCGCCAACTTCGATTCGATGCGATGCTTGACACGGTGTGCCCGCTCGTGACCGCATTTGTATGATATCCGCTTGATTATCCCGTACGAGTAACGTCTATTGCGTCCGATTATGTGGTACTATACTCATTTGGTTCGCGAGTTCGTTTTGGGTGCCTGTAAAAACCCCCGGGGCGGGTCGTAAAAACGAAAAAAACCCAATTTATAAGAACATTTAGACTGCTCTATCGCCGATCGAAAAAGAAGGTCAAAAAATTCCAAATGCCCCCAGCTCTGTTTTTAAATGTCCGGTTAACCCATTGGACTCTACCCACACGACCCGGGACAACCCTTGGCCGCCCTTCCCAACCCCTTTTTCACACCCCAAATTTTTTGGTGATGGGCCCCGCCCCTTTTCTGGGCCCACGAACCCCCTTCACTCTTATTCCCGGGA
>NW_026716845.1:0-15713 GCF_029784015.1 Lycium ferocissimum | reverse complement strand
CCGCCACGTTGATTTCCGGAATACACATATCCGCTGATATAACCATGTACGGGGTATCCCGCGCATACCTATGTATTTACATAGTTACTAGCATCTCGTTTACAAAATATTCCCAACGCTACTCAAACTCACCCTAATTCTAAAACTGTGATGCACTTTCTTTCTCTTCACCGGTCTAATCCGTCTCGGCCTACGCGACCTCTTGAGGTTTTCGCCCACTCTGTATATCCTGGTTACCCTTAGGCTACTCTAGCTTTCCATTCGCCCTCCCTTCCGTGCCCGACTTCATAGGATTTGTGTACACTTCCTGCGGGGTCACCCATCCTAAAATTGCTCTCACTCAAAGACGCTTTAACTTTGGAACTCCGATGAAATACGATGCTTTAATACTGATATGATCGTGTCCACTTCCTCGCATGACCTTCAGCACATAATCTGGAGTAAGTCGAAGCCTTTACAGATTTCAACACGCTCTCATAACACAATTACTATTTTAACCCTCCTTTGGTCCTCAGTATTCGCTTTTCACCTGTGGATATGATTACTTTTCGTCCTAAACTTCTAGATCCCCGATGGCGATGAACTCACTTTGATCGTCATTACTTATAAATACTTGGTTATCGACCTTTGGATTTCTGCTCTCATTTTACCTTGTTCCTCACCCTTTCTATAACCGAGTCTTTCACAGTCCCGTCACTTATAGTACTCGTATCCTTGACTACACATGTCATGGCCTATTACTACACTATTGTCTCGCTCTCTCCTTACTTCCTTCTTCCGATTACCCTTTCTTTCTTTACACTCGCTTTCATTTCCGTTATTATATAACCCTTATTCCATACTTTCCTTACAGAACTGATAAGCCTTCCTTATTCGTTCTATAACTCGCTTTTCCGTTTCATACATGCCTTTATATTTTGGCCACTTTCTCACCAGGCTTTTACCTATTTTCATAACAATCCTCATTATATTCACATTACATCTTATTCGTAATCAATCCTATGACATAGCATTTCTTAACCCTTGACCCTTTCCGATCAACTTCATCCTTAACGTGTCACAAGCTGTCTTATCAATGCATTCATATCCGTCACAATTCTTTTCCTCTGTACTCTTGTCTTAATCATACTATTACTTCTTTTAACTATAAGTTCGTCGTAATTCATTCCTGCTCATCAATCCAATCGGTACTTTAAATAATACTCCACCAAGATTTACCAGTTCTTTTCTAAATCGTCTCTTAAGATTACAAGCCCTTTCCAAATTCTTTTTGCCATATCAATATCGGCCTTCTAATTATTATTCTCAATTCAGCAATTTACTTATTCCTCGGGGTCAGCCAGACTCGTAGCTTAATCAAATCTCATCATTACTATAGGCACGACCTTTCAAGTCATATTACAACCCTATATCTCATTCTTTCTTTATTTCTAGGAAAATTTTGCGTAGTTTCCTCTCAGAATTGTTACTATCTCAAAACCTGCACGCAGGAAATACCAACAATGCCTCACAGGGCCAACATACATATATGTATATCATATCGTATCGCAGCCACATAGGGCTCCCAATATCATCAACAGTACAAAAATAATGAACATACCTCGTATGCCCAACTCAAACGGCACCTGTTACACTTTCTTGTTTGCTTTCCCCTTTAATCTTCAACTTGTATTTCAATCGTACTTCAATATCTTACCCGACATATATCTTTCATACCTTTACTTACCTGCGTGCTTTGTAACTTCCAATATCGCTAGTCACTTTCTTCTGTCGACGCCATTCTTCTGCTGCAATCGAAGGTTAGTATCAGGAATCTCATTTCCTTTGACTTGGCTCTATGGCACGATCTAAGATGTGAAAGAAGAGTAACCACCCTAAATGCCCCGTAGCCTCCTGTTTATAAATGTGGCGCGCTGCACACCATAAACAGGACTCTACTGGACACGACTTTGCACAACCCTAGGACGAACCGCTCTGATACCAATTTGTCACACCCTTACCTGATAGGGTGTGATGGGCACCCGACCCTTACTTAGGGCCGAGCGAACCCGCTGACTCTCATGATACTCATAATCGTACTGGGCCCTTAAAATATGACAAAAGTACACAATGAAAGTTTTTTGTTTTTTTGAAAACAAACATGCTTTTCATCTGTTTCAAATCAAACAAAATCTGTAATCGTATATAAGTATAAGGGCAAAACATATGTAAGTCGAAGCTACTTATCTCCCGAAGAGTTACAACCTTATAACATTCATAATATCGCATAAGAGCCGGCAAGGCTGTCATATATATATATATATATATAACGTCCCAACAAAACACAAGCCGAGAAGGCTACCTTCATACACACTACTAGCATGAACGCCATAAAACATATATAGCTACGCAAGCCGACAAGGCCGCCACTACAATATATGGGAACGCCCCAAACACAAGTCATGTTCGCACAACAAAACATCAACTACACACACCAGACCCACACATGTGACCACAGACCTCTAGGAGTGACAACGACATCATATGACGGGACAGGGCCCCGCCGTACCCTGAACAACAACATATATACATATCAAAAGGTTATACCACGAAACTATGCTCCGGAACAAAGGAGCACTCTGAAATAGCTGAGTAGATATCCTAGGCTGGCGGATCTCCGAAGCGTGTGTCTGTACCTGCGGGCATGAAACGCAGCCCCCCCCGAAGAAAGGGGGTCAGTACGAAATATGTACTGAGTATGTAAAGCGTGAAACATAGTAAATAGAATCATATCTGAGACAAGGTGTATAGGACTCAATACAACAACAGAGTTTCATAAAACTTACCTTTAAACATACTTCATTTATATCGTTCTCATATCAATGTCAATATAATGCTTTATAATCAAAACTGCATAATCATTCTGTATATAACATATATAACGTGTCCCGGCCCTTTAGTAAGGGACTCGGTATTTATAATCATAACATCATAAACGTAAGCATATTCGTGTCCCGGCCCTTTAGTAAGGGACTCGGTAATAAGGAATATATGCCCTCCCGGCCTCCATCTCCAAATCATCATATCATCACATCATCATCATCATATATATATATATATATACGTGTCCCGGCCCTCTAGTGAGGGACTCGGTGAATAGTATAATAGATCGGCGCACGAGAACGTACTCCCGGCCTGGCCCGGGACTCAGTGAAGGATATAGCGGTAAGCACGAGCAGAGTAATAAGCAACCACATATATATGTAAAACATTTTTGAGACTCAATGAATAGTAACTAAATCAATTCTTGGACATTAGCATGTTACATTATATAAAAACCAAGCATACTTATGCAATTCCTTTTAAAAAAATAAGAACTCTTGTACATTACATACTAGTCCATCATGTAATAAATAACGAGATCATATTTCAACTATACCAACATTTTCAACATTACGGACGAATAACAATCACATATCATACTAAGAGTTAGAGAGTGGAGTCACCCCGAGGCTCAGATTATATCTTACTTACGTCTAGGACATGCCAAAAGAAGGAAGGAATAGGCTTTGCGTACCTTTAGCGTTTAGTCGTATAATAACTTGTACTTGCTGCCCAACAACACTTATCCTATATCAAGATATCAAGAGCTACAGTTAGTTTACAAAGGATTTTAATACGCACTCTAACACTCACAATCCCTTTCAAACATTTGGACGACGTTTCGTTCGCATTCGAACCAACTAGTGCTACAAGCTAACATTGCTAGTCATTCCTTTCTTATATCTTTCCAAGCTTGTTTAACATGACTTAGGGAACTTTGGACAGCTTGTATGTCACACAATTCAGTTCCAACTCACAGCCAAACAGCCCATACAACCCTACCATTTCACCTTTACTACATGTTCATAATAACATTCAATCATTCAACAACATTACTTCACTTCTAATCTTAAAACAGTCCACGGTTTGGACTGCTTATACATCTCAACATGATTTGTTTCATTAACACCTTAATTCACCTATTCAACATACATACAATGTACCACAATGTGCACAACAACAACAATCAAAACTTGGCACAAAACAGTCCATAAAAGTCCCCTAAAACAGTCCCCTACACGGCTTCAATGCCATTCCTACATTTCATGATTTTCACTTATTTATTCATACTACAACACTTTCAATCCACTTCCAATACATGTATAAGAAGACTAAACATGATTCCATGAAAGTCTACAACACACGGCTCATTCAAACTTTAAGAAAACAGCCCAATTCTAACATGCACATCATAAACCAATTTCTAAAATCTTTGTTCAACTACATATGTTGACATACATTTATTTACCAACAATGCATGCAAAATGGAACCAACCATGGCTTCACTAAGCTCACGGCTCAACCTCAAGTTCAACCACAACAACAATCCAACAACAACATACATGAATTATACATTCAAATCATCATATATCACAAGAACAATGATCATTCTTACCTTGCAACTTGTCCTTCAACCTTGGCCAAATCTTCAACTTTCTTGAATGCTACACCTCCTAGTCTCCTCCCAACAACTACCACACGTCCTTATACACTTGAGGAGGATTTAATTTGCTTGGAAAATTAATTTTTGGATCAAATGGAGGAGGTTCATTCTCGGCCGCCTATGGCCGAGACTCTCTCTCTATCTCTTAATTTCTCTATCTTGTAAGTGATGAAATGAGCTTCTAATTGAATTGTGAATCAGCAATTTTCCTTATATAGGCAGTCCACAAAGTGGACATGTGTCCCACCCAAGTTGTTAGCCAATAAAAGTTGGCCAAATCACAAGTGGGACCCACACGGCCACTTAGGCTCACTAATGGTGTAATTAAGCTCTTAATCTCTCTTAGTCATCCAATCTTGGTCAATTAATCTTTATTCTCCAATAATGATCTTATACCACACTAAATCTATTGGCAACTTGTGCATAGAAACGAAATCGGGAGGTGAAAACCCTTACCGGAACCCTAAAATAGCTTTGTCTTTAACTTGTCGCACTTAGCTTACTAATGTCCCTATGTAAAGATACGGGGCATAACATTCTTCCCCCTTTAGGACATTCGTCCTCGAATGTTGTCCTAACCCCACCGGTCTTATAAGAATCGGGGAAAAGGGTTCTTTTATCAATAGCACATAGATAGATCGATCATTTACGTATTTAAGCAAGGAGTTTAGATTACCCGCAAGTGTAGTAAACAAATGGGGATATTTCTTCTTCATCTCCTCCTCGCCTTCCCAGTGTCATCTCTTCCCCGTTATTATTCCGCCACAATACTTTAACCGAAACCACATCTTTGGTTCGCAATCTCCCGATCCGACGGTCGAGTATAGCTATCGGCTCTTCTTCGTAGGACAACTTTTCTCGTTACTTGGACCTCATCCGCAGGAAACACCCTAGACGGATCACCTATACACTTCCGAAGCATGGACACATGGAATACCGGGTGCACCGCCCCCAAATTAGCTGGTAGATCTAATTCGTAGGCAACTTTGCCTACCCTTCGGATAACCTGATAAGGTCCAATGTATCTCGGACTCAACTTCCCTTTCTTACCAAACCTCATGACACCCTTCATGGGTGACACCTTCAAGAATACCCAATCGCCAACCTGGAATTCTAGGTGTCGACGTCGATTATCTGCATACGACTTCGTCGACTCGGGGTCGCCGCAATCTCTCTTGAATAAGTTTCACTTTATCGACAGCCTGCTGAATCATATCTGGGCCTATCAACTTAGTCTCACCCACGTCAAACCAGCCTATAGGTGATCTGCACCTCCTGCCATATAGAGCCTCATACGGTGCCATCTGGATACTAGCATGGTAGCTGTTATTATATGCAAACTCGATAAGCGCCAGGTGATCATCCCAACTACCTCTGAAATCAATGACACAGGCCCGTAACATATCTTGTAGTGTCTGGATAGTACGCTCAGCCTGTCCGTCAGTCTGAGGATGAAATGCTGTGCCGAGACTCACCCGGGTCCCCAATCCCTCTTGAAAAGATCTCCGAAATTAGCCGTAAACCGGGCTCCCCGTCGAGATAATAGCCGTAGAACCCCATGCAGCCTTACTATTTCCTTGATGTATAGTCCGGCATAATCTTCCGCCGAATATGTAGTCCTAACGGCGTAAAATGAGCCGATTTCGTCAACCTATCAACGATGACCCGGACAGTCATACTTCCTTGGAGTGCGAGGTAGACCCGTGACGAAGTCCATATTGATTACCTCCCATTTCCGTGTAGGAATCTCCATCTCCCGCAATAGTCCCCCGGCTTTTGATGCTCGGTCTTAACCTCGCCGACAATTTGGACACTGAGCAACAAACTCTGCTATATCTCTCTTCATGCCATCCCACCAATACAGGCATCTAAGGTCATGATACATCTTAGTTGACCCTGGATGAACAGAGTAACGGGCATAGTGTGCTTCCCCCATAACCTGTTGCCGCAATCCTGCAACCCCGGGCACACATAATCTGCCTCTGTACCGAAGTGCTCCGTCAGATGTAACTTCGAATGGGGTCTCCCCTTTCTGATGTGCTATATCCCTATAATGTACAAGAATAGGGTCCTCATACTGGTGTTTCTTTACCTCTTCTACAATAGATGACTCAAAGAACACCTTGCACAAATATTCCTTCACCTTCAGAGTCCAACAAACGAACTCCCAAACTAGCTAACTGTCGAACCTCGTGGACTATCTCTTTCTTCCCTGGCGGTACATCTGCCAAACTGCCCATAGATTTACGGCTGAGTGCGTCCGCTACCACATTGGCCTTTCCTGGGTGATAAAGAATGTCAACATCATAGTCTTTCAGCAATTCTAGCCATCTCCTTTGCCGCAAATTTAGCTCCTTTTGCTTGAAGATGTACTGGAGACTCTTATGATCCGTATAAATATCAACATGTACGCCATATAGATAATGCCTCCATATTTTCAAAGCATGAATCACCGCCGCTAACTCCGGGTCATGGGTGGGGTAATTTCTTTCGTGCTTTCTGAGTTGTCGGGAGGCATAGGCTATAACTTTGCCATGCTGCATCAACACGCAGCCTATCCCAACACCAGAAGCATCACAATAAATGACATAGCCATCCGGCCCTCTGGAAGAGTTAGGACTGGAGCCGTAGTCAACTTATCTTTCAACAATTGGAAGCTCCGTTCACAAAGCTTCACCCCACCGAAATTTAGCCGCCTTCGTGTTAACCTTGTTAAAGGCGCTGAGATCGAGGCAAACTTTTCCACAAACCTCCTGTAGTAACCTGCTAACCCGAGAAAACTACGTACCTCAGTAGGTGTTGTAGGTCTAGGCCATGTCTTAACAACCTCTATTTTCTGTGAATCCACCCGAATACCGTCGCCCCAACAATGTGCCCCGTAAAGGCTACTGAAGTCAACCAGAACTCGCATTTAGAAAATTTAGCATATAGTTTTTGATGTTGGAGGACCCTAAGTACCGTCCTCAAGTGGTCGGCATGCTCCCTTTCTGACCGCGAATAAATCAGAATGTCATCAATAAACACAATCACAAACGATCAAGAAATGGCTTGAATACTCGGTTCATTAGATCCATGAACACCGCCGGAGCATTGGTCAAACCAAAGGACATCACCTTAAACTCGTAGTGCCCATACGGGTCCCGAATGCGTCTTTGGGATGTCCCCTCCCTCACCCGCACCTGATGATAACCTGACCGCAGGTCTATCTTCGAAAAACACTTGGCACCCTGCAACTGGTCAAATAGATCGTCAATCCTGGGAAGGGGATACCTGTTCTTTATTGTTACCCTATTCAGCTGCCTGTAGTCAATACACATACGCAGCGACCCATCTTTCTTCCGTACAAACAATACCGGTGCTCCCCAAGGTGACGTACTGGGCCTGATGAAGCCCTTCTCTAATAAGTCTCTCAGTTGCTCCTTCAATTCCTTCAACTCTGCAGTGCCATTCTATAAGGAGGAATAGATATAGGCCGGGTGTCCGGCAAAACGTCTATAGTGAACTCTATCTCACGCTCGGGTGGGAGGCCCGGAAGTTCATCCGGGAACACATCCGGAAATTCTTTAACTACCGGAATCGACCGAAGAGTCGGTACTTCCGCCTTCGAGTCATGCACACGGACCAGATGATAAATGTACCCCTTTCTAACCATTTTTCTTGCCTTGAGGTATGAAATAAACTTACCCTTCGGCGATGCCGTATTCCCTTTCCATTCTATAACTGGCTCCCCTGGAACCGGAACCGAACTACTTTGCCTCTCGCAATCTACGTTAGCATAACAGAAGCCAACCAATCCATCCCCATAATAACATCGAACTCAACCATATTTAGCTCAATTAAGTCCGCCTTGGTGCAACGATTATATATAACCACCGAACAATTTCTATATACCGCTTAGCTATAACCGAATCCCCTACAGTGTGTGCTACTTCGAACGGTTCTATAAATTCGGGTTCTATCCCAATTTTACCAACCACAAAGGGAGAGATATATGATAATGTAGAGCCCGGATCTATCAATGCATATACATCCCGAGAGAAGATCGATAGTATACCCGTAACAACGTTTGGTGATGCCTCCTGATCTTGTCTGTTAGTTAAGGCATATATGCGGTTTGAAGGACCGCCGGAACTGGAAACTACGCCTCGGCCTCTGCCACGGCCGGCTGGTGTCGGAATGCTTTGCCCTGTAGGGCGCATAACTGCCGAAGAGGATGAACCGGCAACTGATTCAATAGGCTGAGCTGCACCACCGGCATTACTGCCAAATCGACACTCCCTCATAGTATGACCCTGACGGCCGCAAGAGAAACAAGCACCAGTAATACGACGACACTCCCCCGGATGACGCCTACCACATCGAGGGCACGGAGGTAAAGGTGGCCTCATCTGGGCTGAATCCCCGCGCGTCTGGAACCCTGAAGTCATGGAGCTTTGACCGGCTCCCCGAATACCTCGTGCTATCAAACCCCCTACCCGTGGATCGTGGAGGTGCACTCCGTGCCGGCCGAGAAAAATATCTACCCCCGTCGCTGCCGCCGCCGGGGCCCCGCCCGAACTCACCGAATACCCGGCTGACCTAGCCCTCTTATGCTGACCCCGATCATGCTCTCTATCAGGTCGACGCCCCCTACGTCGGTCCTCAACCCCCTGTGCATATGCTTGCACCCGAACGATGTCCATACCGGGTTGAGAAGCCATCGCCAAACAGCCATCAATCAAATACAGATCCAACCCCATTACGTAACGATGTACCCTATCAGCCATGTCAGCTACAATGGTGGGCGCATACCGGGCCAACGAATCAAACTCGAGACTATAATCTCGAACACTCCTGCCATCCTGTCTCAACCGTAGGAATCTATCAACCCTAGCTCGCCTCACCTCCGGGGGTAGAAAATGGCCCATAAAGGCCTCCACGAACTCGTCCCACACGGCCGGAGGAGCATCCTCGCCCCTAGACAATTCCCAGGACTCATACCAGGCCAACGACCACGTCACGTAATCGATACGAAGCCAACTCCACGGACTCGGTCTCGGTAGCTCGAATTACTCAACGCGCGCAACATCTCGTCGGACAAAATCCTGTGGATCCTCTCGCTGGTCGTGACCCATAAAACTCTGGGGGGTTACATGTCAAGAAATCACGAACCCTCAAACTATCGTATCTGTCTGCATGACCATCTCCTGCTCCGTGTCTGCGAGCCTGCCCCGACACTAATCTAGTCAATAACTGAACTGCATCCCTCATAGCTCTATCCTCTGCCCCTGGCTGGGGAACTGGAGGCTCAGGTGCTGGAATCCCAGGAGCTGGTGGTGGGGCAGTCCCCTGATCTGCTGCTGCTCTAGGCTCCCCCGATAATGGTGGTGTAGCGGAGCTCGCTGACCGAAGTCCAACCTCGTGTACCGATCGAGCATAGGCCCTAGTAGTCCTCCGGTCCGACGGTCTCCCCGACTATCGTCTTGCCCTTCGGGCGCCTCGTCGCCTTCTTCGGAGGCATCGCTGTAGACATAACAATCCGTCAGGAAAGAATCACCCTAATAATACAAATCTATCGCACGATCTAAGACAGAAGAAAAGATGATATCCTAAATGCCCTGTAGCTTCCTGTTTATAAATGTGGTGCACAACACATCGATAAACAAGATTCTACTAGACACGGTCTGTGGACACTCCGAGGACGAACTGCTCTGATACCACTTTTGTCACGACCCAACCCCGTAGGCCATGACTAGTGCCCGAGCCGGGCACTCGTATACACTTGTTATCTATAGTCATACACTGCTAGCATGAACGAGCTGATATAAGTATAAGGGCAAAACATATGTAAGTCGAAGCTACTTATCTCCTGAAGAGCTACAGCCTATAACAGTTAATATCGCATAAGAGCCGGCAAGGCTGTCATATATATATATAGGGGAACGTCCCAACAAAACACAAGCCGAGAAGGCTACCTTCATACACAGCTGCCATAATGAACATATATATAGCTACGCAAGCCGGCAAGGCTGCCACTACAAATGGGAACGCCCCAAACACAAGTCATGTTCGCACAACAAAACATCAACTACACACAGACCCACACATGTGACCACAGACCTCTAGGAGTGACAACGACATCATATGACGGGACAGGGCCCCGCCGTACCCTGAACAACAACATATATATACATATCAAAGGTTATACCACGAAACTATGCTCCGGAACAAAGGAGCACTCTGGAATAGCTGAGTAGATATCCTAAGCTGGCGGATCTCCGAAGCGTGTGTCTGTACCTGCGGGCATGAAACGCAGCCCCCCGAAGAAAGGGGGTCAGTACGAAATATGTACTGAGTATGTAAAGCGTGAAACATAGTAAATAGAATCATATCTGAGACAAGGTGTATAGGACTCAATACAACAACAGAGTTTCATAAAACTTACCTTTAAACATACTTCATTTATATCGTTCTCATATCAATGTCAATATAATGCTTTATAATCAAAACTCGCATAATCATTCGTATATAACATATATAACGTGTCCCGGCCCTTTAGTAAGGGACTCGGTATTTATAATCATAACATCATAAACGTAAGCATATTCGTGTCCCGGCCCTTTAGTAAGGGACTCGGTAATAAGGAATATATGCCCTCCTGGCCTCCATCTCCAAATCATCATATCATCACATCATCATCATCATCATATATATATATATATAACGTGTCCCGGCCCTCTAGTGAGGGACTCGGTGAATAGTATAATAGATCGGCGCACGAGAACGTACCCTGGCCCGGGACTCAGTGAAGGATATAGCGGTAAGCACGAGCAGAGTAATAAGCAACCACATATATATGTAAAACATTTTTGAGACTCAATGAATAGTAACTAAATCAATTCTTGGACATTAGCATGTTACATTATATAAAAACCAAGCATACTTATGCAATTCCTTTTAAAAAAATAAGAACTCTTGTACATTACATACTAGTCCATCATGTAATAAATAACGAGATCATATTTCAACTATACCAACATTTTCAACATTACGGACGAATAACAATCACATATCATACTAAGAGTTAGAGAGTGGAGTCACCCCGAGGCTCGATTATATCTTACTTACGTCTAGGACATGCCAAAAGAAGGAAGGAATAGGCTTTGCGTACCTTTAGCGTTTAGTCGTATAATAACTTGTACTTGCTGCCCAACAACACTTATCCTATATCAAGATATCAAGAGCTACAGTTAGTTTACAAAGGATTTTAATACGCACTCTAACACTCACAATCCCTTTCAAACATTTGGACGACGTTTCGTTCGCATTCGAACCAACTAGTGCTACAAGCTAACATTGCTAGTCATTCCTTTCTTATATCTTTCCAAGCTTGTTTAACATGACTTAGGGAACTTTGGACAGCTTGTATGTCACACAATTCAGTTCCAACTCACAGCCAAACAGCCCATACAACCCTACCATTTCACCTTTACTACATGTTCATAATAACATTCAATCATTCAACAACATTACTTCACTTCTAATCTTAAAACAGTCCACGGTTTGGACTGCTTATACATCTCAACATGATTTGTTTCATTAACACCTTAATTCACCTATTCAACATACATACAATGTACCACAATGTGCACAACAACAACAATCAAAACTTGGCACAAAACAGTCCATAAAAGTCCCCTAAAAACAGTCCCCTTACCTTACACGGCTTCAATGCCATTCCTACATTTCATGATTTTCACTTATTTATTCATACTACAACACTTTCAATCCACTTCCAATACATGTATAAGAAGACTAAACATGATTCCATGAAAGTCTACAACACACGGCTCATTCAAACTTTAAGAAAACAGCCCAATTCTAACATGCACATCATAAACCAATTTCTAAAATCTTTGTTCAACTACATATGTTGACATACATTTATTTACCAACAATGCATGCAAAATGGAACCAACCATGGCTTCACTAAGCTCACGGCTCAACCTCAAGTTCAACCACAACAACAATCCAACAACAACATACATGAATTATACATTCAAATCATCATATATCACAAGAACAATGATCATTCTTACCTTGCAACTTGTCCTTCAACCTTGGCCAAATCTTCAACTTTCTTGAATGCTACACCTCCTAGTCTCCTCCCAACAACTACCACACGTCCTTATACACTTGAGGAGGATTTAATTTGCTTGGAAAATTAATTTTTCTGGATCAAATGGAGCAGTTCATTCTCGGCCAGCTATGGCCGAGACTCTCTCTCTATCTCTTAATTTCTCTATCTTGTAAGTGATGAAATGAGCTTCTAATTGAATTGTGAATCAGCAATTTTCCTTATATAGGCAGTCCACAAAGTGGACATGTGTCCCACCCAAGTTGTTAGCCAATAAAAGTTGGCCAAATCACAAGTGGGACCCACACGGCCACTTAGGCTCACTAATGGTGTAATTAAGCTCTTAATCTCTCTTAGTCATCCAATCTTGGTCAATTAATCTTTATTCTCCAATAATGATCTTATACCACACTAAATCTATTGGCTATTATGAAAACCCTTACCGGAACCCTAAAACCGCTTGGCACTTAGCTTTATAATGCCCCTATGTAAAGATAACGGGACATAACACCCGGCCCTCTAGTGAGGGACTCGGTGAATAGAGTCATCATATGCCATCCTGGCCGCCATCCCCGTATCATCACATCACATCATGTCATCATATGTATATATATACCGTACCCGGCCCTCTAGCGAGGGACTCGGTGAACAATGCAGTGGAATGTGCACGAATACGTACCCGGCCCGGGACTCGGTGAAAGATACATTGAGGCATGTATGAGCAGAGTAGTGAGAAACCATATGCACATAAATCATCATTACCGACTCAATGGATAATTAAGTAGTCGACGCTCGAGAGTCAAAACGGTAACCATATTAAGTCTTTCAAAAAGTCGTCAAGACTAAACAAAGGAAAAATCTCGGGGACCACGGATGTGCATCAAACCAATCCGGGCCCGCCCATGAAAGTTAAAGTCATTATACGTTATAGAACTTTCTACGAATGTTTCAAAGCAATCCGGTTCTGATACTATGAAAGTTACGGACATTTTTGGACATAGGATCCTTTAAGAACAAAACCGTTTATACAACATTTTAAATTCAATCATATCAAAGACATAAAGACCATAGCTTGACCACATTAAGGATGCCAACATTAAGAAGCAAATATGTATCATAAACATGCTCGAAACTTAAGAATGGAGTTACCTCGAGGCTCGTATTATAGCCTAATTACAACTAGGATATGCCAAAAGAAAGGAAGGTGAGCTTCACATACCTCGTCCGCTTCCTAAGCTAATCCGGACCTAAGTCTCTGCCGAGATCTACAATAATGTCATTAAGTACCAAACATTATCCATAAGCACTTAAGAATTCAATTCCAAGCTATCGCTTTATTTACAAAAATTTGGGCAAAAGATTTCCCCATAAGTTCAACCACCCCGAGAATTCAACTCGCCAATATTATCAACAACCATACCAACAACCATTCCAACAACATCAATAATGAATTCAAAACGCATTCTAACATTAGTAACTCTTTTCTATACAATTCAACGATATTTTATTTTCATTCAAATCAACCGCATACGATCAAACCAACATCAATATTCACACGTTCAAGTACTAATCCAAACCATTTAAACAAGATTCAAGAACACTTCGGACAATCCACAAAATATTCAAATCAGCCCCTCTAATACACCATGCAACCCGAAGCCCTCCAAGTTCAAGAAAACAATCAATAACACATTTCTTCCTTACAAATTCATCGACTACCCCAACAATTCACACATTGACAACATTATTATCATACATACAAGAAACAATATTACAATCACATTAGTTTCCAAAACAGCCCACAAACGGCTACAACTTCCACTTGAGTCATTGAACCTTCATTCTCATCATAGAATACATAACAATAACAACCAAAATACTAAATAACATTAGTTCATCATTCCCACACCACATAGCATGTACACGGCCACAACAACAACACCCTAATTTCATGATTTTCATCCATTTCTACATACTACAACATGCACAAATCATCCATAACATATGAAAAAGGAGATTAAACCTCACCTCTTCACCTAGTTTCTTCCTCAGCTAGAGTTGAGAGTCGCAAGAATGAACGCTTTGATTGCTTCAAAAACCACTCCATGTTGTAGAGGACCTTCCAATTGGTAGGAAAACGGAAGAGAATAATTTTCTTGACCAAAAATTTGGACATGGAATTCGGCTATAGCTTGGCCGAATGGTCCTCCATGTTTTTTTCTCCAAGCTTCTTGATTTCTCTTAAGGTGAAGATGATAAATGTGACTAATTACTCACCTTTCGTATACTTATACAATTAGCACATGTGGCCCATGGCCCACTTCACTATGCACGGCCACTTGGCCCCCTTTTGGCCATTTTCATGAAATATTTATTTCACTTCTAGCCCTTAATTTTCATGAAATGTTTAACTTTTCATAATTCACTTTTAACCCCAAATTCCTTAATATTCCATACCAATACAATCATAAGAAACTTATGCCTTGCAACAAAGTCAAAAAAAATAGCCTCGTTCTTAACTTGTCGCAACCAACTTAAAATATTCCAACGTACAAAATACGGGATATAACACGGCCAAGCTTCAACATACATAATTTCATGAATTTCATTCATTTCCACCTACTACAACACATTCAAACCATCCATAACACATGTAAAAGAAGATTGAACCTTACCTCTTCCACTTAATTCTTCACTTGGCTAGGGTTGGTGCTTTGAACTAACACTTATTCTTGCTACTCCAACGATTACTCAATGTTGTTATACACCTTCTAAGGAGTTGAAATGCTTGATGAAAATATTTTTTTTGGTCAATTTTTCCCTTGCTCTTGCTCGGCTAAGGCTTGGCCGAATGGCCTTCATCTTTTTTTTCTCCAAGTTTCTTGAATTTTCTAAGGATGAATATGATGAAGATGACTAATTTGTCATCTTTTAGCTACTTATATAATTAGTCCATGTGGCCTATGGCCCACACCATTGGACGGCCACTTGGCCTTTATTTCATGAATTATTATTTCAACTTCTAGCCCCAAATTTTCATGAAATATTTAACTTTCCACATAATTCACTTTT